>NW_025777003.1:0-206193 GCF_021130785.1 Homalodisca vitripennis
AACTGGGTTCTCTCAAGATTATTACGCTATTTAAAAATGTTACTTTATTTAAAATAACTATGTTGTAAGATGTGTTGTTAGCCATCAACTAAACAGACTGGAAGGCCTCTATGAACAAACAGTAAACAAGCACACTAATTATTTGATATGATAAACAGATAGTGCTTGGTACAGTCCAGTCAAATGCTCATTACTGCAATCACGTTGGAGCATTTGATACATTCACATTAACTCATAGCAAACTAATATCGTCATACGAGCTGTATATACTCGAACACTATCTTCCTATCGGACATATCATATCATTAATTGTAATGTATCCCTTAAATTAAATGTAAAAAAATGAATAAATGTAAATAAAATATTTATTAGCATCATAAGTGGATGTATTTACAATATCACCAATAGCAATTAGGTTTTCAGTGCCTATATGATGTAAAGAAATACCAATGAATCTATAATAAAAGTGGTATTTGTTTAAGAAAAATAATATTTTCGAATATACATTTATAGTAACACAAAATATTTTACAGTTGATTTAGTATAATTTATTTGATCAAAAACAGAAAATCTCTGACAAACATAAGATAGTTTTTAATAATGATATTAGATTTTGATGGACTCTTAAAATCAGTATTTTGTTAAAAATTAAAAAATAATACTTCTACAAACTTGTATTAAAGAAATTTAATTCACTTTGCCCTCATGACAATTTTTTAAATATCATGCTTTTTGATATTATGGTAAAATTGGGTTACATTTTAAACCACGAGATATTTAGTGATTTACTGTGTTTTGAGTAATTATTGAAAATGTTTATATTATTAAGGTTTCTTATAAGGTAATTGAAAAAGGTTGTACTGTTATTTCGGTGTACTTTATATAACACGTATTTTGCAACCCTGTTACTCGTTACTGGTAAATATAAGTTCCATCCGATGTTCTTGGAACTAACCTATTGGCGGATTAATAATCTAATTTGCACGCGTATTAATTTTTTCTCTGCTAGACTTTTTTACCTGCCGAACAATATCTCGCACGCCATTTCCGTAAGTAAAATTTATATTTTCGTACTATAAATTAGCCCTTTCATGCGGAGACATCTACTTTTGAATGTAATATAAAGGTAAAGTTGTAAATATTAAAGTGACACCTTGGTTGATGTTTTATTTGGCAGATTAATATTGATAATAATGTGATGACGAGACCACGTTGTCATAAATCTTAAGTTGTAACGATAAACTTTCCCATTTTAGACTTCTAGTTTACTAATCTTCTGACTACAACTGCCATGTCGAGCCAAGATGCTGACGCCCGCGCTTGTGAGTCAACATCAACGTAAAGGGAAGTAAATTTTAAAGATTTATAATTATTAAGTTTGTATGCGAATGTCCCATAGAACATAGGAACCAATAGCCCATTCCCTTGAAACAATTTAGTTCCTTATCACTCTATTTGGCATCAACGTGGCAGTACATTGTTTTATGTTTATCATCTAGAAGTGTTGATTTTACTTTTATTTGCCACAATTAAAATATAAGTAACTACTAAAAGTAAAAGTACTTTTCAAAACTGAATGTTTACTTTGTTTAAACATATATTATTTTAATTGTGTCAAATAATTAATTCATAGTCTCTTCATGTATATTTAAAAACTGAAAAAGGTAAGAGCATGAGTATTTTACACTTTCATTTTCATTTATGGTTTTAAATTAATTTAATTCTGATTAATGTGTATTTAATTTTAAGATACAACGAGAAAATCGTCTACAGGGCACCCAAAAATTAAAAGGCAGTCGGATCTTACCATCTTTGAAAGGCTGTTGCTCCTAAACTGTAAAGTTATACTAAAAATATCTTAAACTAAGGTTCGTATAACTTTCAAAAGAAAGGGTAATACGATCTCTCTACTATGCTACCGAAAACGATATTATGTACGTGAGAGTAGTTGAGTAGATTCGGAAGAACATTCACTGTAACATTGTTCTGGTCACGTATATTATTGGCTTAGGTGTCTTTGTATAGTAAGGTTTACCAAAATTGACTGTGGGTTTTTAGCAGATTGTATTATTTTACAATTATTATGTAACTGAGGTTAATATAAATCTATTCATGTTGTGTCTAAAAAATAAAAGAATATAACGAATACATTTTTCTAACATTGGTTTTAACCTCAAATTCCCTACATTAGGATTAGGTTCTCTCAGAATTATTTACATTAAATAATTGTTTTTCTATGTGATGTATCTACACTGGCCAACCTATTTGGGGCTGACTATTAATCTAACTGGGTGGCGTTATGGTAATTACACGTACATCAACTAATCACTTGATATGGTAAACCAAAGCTATTTGGTATAGTCCGGTCTCCTATTGCAGTCCAGTACTGTTTGTATCAGCATATTCAGTGGCACGGTGTGTTAATAGAGTATGATTTATGCAAACAGCCACAGGTAAGGTACATTTTGTTGTTTGACAGTAATAAATTTATAAACTCTAAAATAAGTTGAACATATTAACTTATTTGCTATAACAATGTTATACAATAGTATTCTGATATACTAATAGTTTTTATGAACTTTATAGTGTAATAGTTATTAAGACTGTTTTTGCTAAAAAGAGAAAATTAATACCCCTTAAAATGTTTTTTTATAGTTGCAAAGGATAGTTTGACTTACTATAAAATCGAGTTAACATGTTCTCATGAATATTTACCATATCGAGTTTTCTTTATATATATTTTTTTAGCATATACTACATTACAAAATAGAAAAAAAATTATATAGCAATATTAATATTAATATCTCTTGTGGGTAGGTTAGCCGCAGGGATGTCTAGGGAGAAAAATGTCTTTGCAGACAACAAACATTTCTTTACGAGTTCAAAAAGCACAGCAGCCTTTTTGTCTAGTAGTAATATTCCCGAAATTCAAGCAAAAGGAGACATCTTAAAATATAATAAACCGACTGTATTTGTAAACCGTTATTGCATAACAAGTAATTTAATAATGGCTTGTATATACAAAAAAATACAATGTGCTAATGATAGTTACAAATTAAGAATAAGAAGTTCTTTAAAGGCTCGTCAAAAAGCCATTTATTTGTCTACCTATACTCCTGGGTGTTAACCACCGTACTTTTATGACAGGTGATAAAAACATACGTGAATGGTTTAGCAACTCAATCCACCCTACCTTCCCCTCTCGCTAATTCCCTTCATTTCCAATAATGGTTTACGTATCTCTTAAATGTGTCACAGTTTGCGATGTTTTTATAACCATATCAAACGTAAGAAAAAAGTATTAATATGTACTAATTATTCGGAATAATTGTATGTATTAGTTAATTCAGAACTATATGTCTACAGAGCTTATAAACAATGAGTTAGCTCATTAAACATACCTTTTAAGATAATATATATATATTATATATATATATATATATATATATATATATATATATATATATAAAACTATGTATCCAAGAAACTGAAATTTTCTTTAGTAGCTTCCAAGAATTTTGTTTTAAATTTTATTAATAAAAATGCAACACTGGTAAATATTAATTTTTAAATTCCAATTTTTTTATTAGTATTACCAGTAAATAATTTTATGAATAAATGCTACTTCACTACAACATATTTACAACTAAAAATGACTTTAATCACTTTCTATAAGCCATCGGTTGTACTTGGCAATATGTCAAAAATTAAAATTTTATTTCTAAATAGTGGTGTAAATGATTAAAATATCGAGGTTTGGAAAAATAAAACTCGTCTCTCTAGACGAGTTTTTATTTCAATACTTCTTTAATACTTTAACACTATTTGAATACGAACATTTCAATATTGAAAATAGGTCATAATTTGAGAGACACCCATTGTTATTATAATATGTAAGGATTTAAATAATTATACAAACACAGTTTTAGTGTTTTATTTATTATTATTTTGTAAAAGCAAACAGAAAGTGTAAAACCATATTATAAAGAAGCTTTGATACCTATAATTATCCCATCTGTTTAGTGTGTAATTAAATTTTCTAATAATAATAACAGCAAGCAAGAAATGTGTTTTCCGTATGGGAATCTTAATCCGAAAGCTTGTAAAAGCATAATGCACCTAAATAAAATGCTTTACGAGCCAATATAGCCAGCGAAGATGGTTAGATAGCCCATGAATATTGCACAATTCGTGCCGAACGGCAGATCATCATAAAAACTTTCAAAGAAAATTATCAACGCACTGAAATTATTTTTAGCATAAGTAGATGGTTAACCCCTTAACCGCCACATAAAAATACAGGGTTTTGTCGTGTTTTGCTAATTTTTTTTTTTGTTGCTGAAACTTGATTAGAATTAGTTAAAAAAAAAGAATTATATTAGTTTAAAGTAACAATTGTAAAGGAAACACACAAAACATTTAAATTAAAACAATTAAACAAATATTATTTTTTAGTAAAGCGTGTTCAATACATTTATTATTATTTTTTTTTTTATTTAAAAAACATTTTTGGGTATGAAATCTCTACTATATTAAAAAATAAGCACATTTTACTTTAGAATTATTTATTTTTGCTAAAAAATGTAGATTACAAGGATTGTAAATATGGACATTTTACCATGCCTGTCTAATATTTTCTTTTTGTATGGAAGTCTAGGCTAATTGAAAACTATAAAAAACTATTGAAAATGAAAAAAAACTATTATAACTAAAACTTATGTAGGCCTGTCCAAACACAGTGAGGCTAGCAAACGTAATGGCAAATACACCAAATGGCGGATAGGACAGCCAGACCACACCCACAAAGGCGATGCCTAAGGGGCAATAAACATCCTCTTAGTTGGTGCTGTGCTACCTTGCGGAAGTAACGGAAACTACTTGGAAACTGATCTATGCAGAGAACGATATATACTGACGCATTAATACGTCAAGAAACAAAATAAAACGCACTAAACGTAATATTACGTCAGCGGCACTTTTTTGCGCACAGGCCACTGACGTAATATTACGACGGTTCGGGCAAGTGGATAAATTAGGAGCAGTGGATGAGACATGTAACATTAAAAACATGCAGGAAAGGACAAGCTCCCACTTCGAGCTTTATTTTCTTATTTATATAAAAGCCACTTTATTTTTATATATATATATATTTAGAAATGAAAATCACGAGTGATATTAGTAGTGTTCACAACCTGTTTCCACTACTTATAAATTGAGGCACGAAAAAAGTAAGCGCTGAGACTGCCCTCTGAGATGTGCGAGGTTTACTTAGGTCAGCTATTAATTTTTTGAACGGTATCAATAACAGTTATGGCCGGCAGCCATAGCGTATGATCTTAGAAATAACTTAAATATTCCCATAGATCTGGTCAGCTAATTCTTATGAAACGTTTATCTCCTATTAAACAATATAATAAATATGTGTTCTATAAATAAAGTAATGTTGATTAATAGACAATAGTTTATTAATAAATAATTAATGAGGGTTACCAACACAATACGACGAAGAAAGCTCATTGTTTTAGAGTTGCTGCGATAGTCACATGTACATAAACTAATTACATTTATTGTAAAAATGTACTGCTTTGTGTGGTGCAGTCCTGCTCTAAACCATCTGGTTTCAATAATGAATGGGAATCACATTTTAATTTGTTGCGTAATGAAGATTATACGAAATCCATTTTACTATCATACATTGATCTGGATATGTAATTATTTAAATATACAATATTTTTAAACTTTTGTTCGTATATGTCCGTCCGTCTACCCAAATATGCACCAACATTGAAAGATCTGGATAATTTTTAACTCGGGTTCCTCTTGGTTGAAAGAAAAACCCTGTAGACTTTGATAATAACATTACAAAGGGTTGTGCATCTGCATATCTGTCCTTTTCCCCTTTTTGTGTAAATCTATGGTTATTTGTTATTTCACAGAATGCACAGATAAAGCCGGTTGAGTTGGTAGAAACACTAAAATATTATTAGATGCTTCAACTAAATACGCTGAAGGTGCTATTGTAGCATTTTAATCCTGTAATTCCTTCTCGTTATGGTTTATCTTATATAATGGTAATTATCGCTGGTTTAGATTACACACTGTATATGAGATGATAATAGAATATTTGGTAATAAACTTTAAATAAATTCAAATTTATTATTATTCATATAAATTTCCACGCATGGAAATATAAATAACACCTAGAATTTGTTGTAGGAAATCATATAAATTCATTTAAATAATGCTTTTATAAAAGTTAAAAGCTTAGCTATTATTTAAGGTGGCTGTGGTTGAAACGGTTACTATTGTTATAGCAATCACGCGAAAAATATGTTTTAATGATTACTTAACACATCCTAGATTTTGACATGGAGCACAATTACATGTTCGTATTTCTAAGTCTTATGATATATATTTAAAGCAAACATTTGTAAAAAAAATCGATTCAATTTATTATGCATTTTTTATTTATACTTTATCTCTTAATAAAGACTAAACGTTAGCAAAATACAATGATATATCTTTAAATGCTTCAAATTAATAACTTAAAAAACATTTTTGTTTTAAATTACATCATATTAGGTCAGTAAAGAGTTTAAAAGTGTAAAGGTAAGGTCTCCGTGGCCATTTATTCATGAGGAAATCTCTTAAAATATTCACTTAAATAAACATCTCGGTGTTAACGCGAAAGTGTATTCTCAGCGGATTTAAAGAAACACAATATATACTTGCTCTTTAACAATAATTCTTCCGCTACGTTTTTTACATTCTGAATAAATTTTACCTTTGTACTAATCATTTCAGTGCGTGCATTGATGGGTATTTTATAGAAGTACTTATATTTGTATGCATATTAGCTAAAAAAGAGAAATGTAATTTATTTATTACTTAAAACTAAGTTTTGGTTTTGAAACTACATCTGTTTGAAGATGAATTCATGGTAAGTAATGTTATGTTTTTATCCATAGCAGTAGCCTACATAAAACTTATTACATTATTTAATTATAAATTATATATACAAAAATAAGCAGTAAATTAAAGACATAATTTATGTAATTATTTCGCTCTAGTTTTAACACTTTTTTATTTTCAAATGTATGAACTCAAGTGATATCTCTTCTACATGAGCGGTTTTAACTGATAAGAAACTTTACATAAGATGATTTAAATTCGTTTAATCACACAGTTGATAAATTTACACTATTTAAAACTAAAATGAATTTTATAACAAATATGTCGCTGGATCAAAAATAAATGAAAGCCAAATGGTTTGTCAATGTATTAAGGTTTCTTTATCTATTAAGGAAACTAACAACGCACTTTAAAAACTTTTATTATTTCATTTCAAGCTGTGAAAGCATTGGCTATCAATTTAAACACGATATTTTATAAATATAATGCATCGCTTAAAAGATATCTCATAAAGTTACTACTTTTAGGCACATAAAAACACTTGTAAGAAAAAATTACTCAAGTAAAAGTATAATATTGTAATATAAAGCGTAAAAAATATGATATCGAGAGAACTAATAATTTGCTTTATTATAATTATAAAATAAAAATTAAATTTTCATACTAATTTATTTAAATAATCCTTTTACAGGTTCTGAGAAGGGGAAATCAAATAAAGTTTGTCACAGTTTGGCTCAGGGTGTGAAGGGCGGTGCCGTATGTCGGCCACATCGGGTTCAGCAGATTTATGTCAACCACTCCCTTGGAGCTTCAGCAGTACATTGTTTAGCGCAGTTCATATATAGCATTTATTTATATCAAAAGTTTTATTTAATATAATATACGTTCAATAAAAAAACATTACATTGTTGAAAAGTATCTAATTTGTACAGTAATTTTAGAAATCTACCGATATTTTTTTAAATATCACCTGCTTAAAATAACCCTTTAGAGGGCTTGATAAATTTTTTGAAACAATAATAGAAATATGAGGAATTATCTAAGTAATGACGTGCCTTTAAAGTGTATTGAAGATAACAAACGAACCATAATTATTTTAATGTATGATTTTAAGTTGATTGTTGTTTAATTTGAATTTAGTGAGTTTTAAAATTATTGAGAATACATGGTTCTTTGTCTAAGAACATGCAAGTAGTGAAAAGTTATGTAGAAATATAGCTTGCGCTAAAGATCGGCCAAAAATAGATTTTATTCGTGATGTAATTTGACCTAATGAATTTAAAATTATGTATTAATTTTAAATAGCATTACCTTTTTCATAACTATTATATCTTGTATATCTACTTAGACCAACTTTGCTTGGCGTTAGATTTGTGTATAGTTTCAATGAAATTGTAATTAAAAATATTATTAAAGTATTATTGAGAGCAATGCAAAGTGTTCCTATTAAAAGTTTAGGAAATAAATAATTCCGCAATAGTCCATTTATATTATAGTGATAACTGAAGCGCATTTCATATTAAGGTAGGGGACAAGGAAAAGACACAAACACACACACACACACACACACACACACACACACACAACCTTTGAGATGGTGAGAGTTGTCGGAGAAATAATAAATAAACTGACATAATTTATTATATAAGTGTCGGTTTCATATTATTAATTTTGAATAGGCATAATTTTAAATTATTTGTTATAACGGATCAAAACTTATGGTGGAATAGAAAAAATGTTCATGCCTTTATTTGTTTGTATTTTTATTAAAGGTAGTTTCATAAAATACATTTCAATATTACAATGCAGAATAAATACTAAATACTACAATTAGTGTTTAGGAATAAAGTATAAAGTATTCTAATGTCATTGTATCAATGTATTTTTATTCCTTATCAAATGGTACTTGCATTTCTCTTTTTTTTTTATTTAATTTTTGAATTCATCATGTCAATATTTTGGATTGGTATTAACAGGTTTAATGAAATATATTTAACAAATAAAAATAACAAAATGTGTTTATTTGGTATTCTTACTGATCAATATACAGATTTCAGTAACCAAATTTCAAAGTGCTGTTTAAACCCTCTATTGTGTTAAACTGAGAATGACATATCAAACTTCTCTCAAATATATTCCTTTACAAGAAACCTGAATACGTCAGTGATTGAATAAAGAAGAGATCTGAACTTCGTCACCAAGAGATGTAGCAACTTCGACTTCTGAAGTAGTCATTTCAGGAACAACTTTTGTAAATAATGGTTCTCTGTAGAATTGCATCTTTTGAAATGGAAAACCCATTCACAGAATTTCTTAAACGTCTTTTAGGTTAAATATGATACTGAATGTGAGTCTTTATGGTTTATATTCTGACAAAAAGTTTTTTTTCAATGGTAATTAATCAATTCTTTCTTTTTATGGCCAATAACACATGCACTTACAGACAACTTTTTGCAAATACAAAAAAATGAAAATATATTGTTACCCAACTGTATGAATCTTACAACAAATACCAATTTATAGGAAAAATAACTATAGTACCAATAAAATTTGGGTAAATTGAAACTTGGCGAGTGTAATTAATTTTAGTTTAACATGCACACAAGTTTAATTTAAATTTAATGTCGTATGGCAGTGCAGCCTACCTCTACTTCATACATAAAGAAAAATAGCATCTTTAAATTTTACTTAAATATGAAAAAAGTTATCTTCATATGATCCCCTGGGGGGCCGAGCGTTGTTGAAGCCTATCACTGAGGGGATGAAAAATTGTTGTCTGTATAATTTTATTCCTTTATGACAGGAATAAAATAATCTATCAATTTTGCGTGGCTCTACTTCTGGCGTACTTCAACCTTTATAAAATAGTATATATTTATTTCTTATTCTAAAGCCTAGATTTTGTGACAAAATTAGTATACATAAGTTCTTAGGAGCATTCATAAGTCTCAACCAAGAATTCTACCGATGTGGACCTATAGAACCTTTAGCTTCACAGCATAAATCACTTCTTCAGCAAAATAACCTAAAGATTGCGTTACAGTAATTGTTTCTATAATCTCTCATGTATCGGTGAATTACGGCCATCGTCACATTAATAACTGAATGTTATCTATTCTTCTCTCTATGATTTTTAGCTTCTTCTTGATGTCCTGACTGGGTATAAATTCCATGTAAATAATAAATGAGTATAGATCAGGTATGTAGAATTTCAAAGGCTCATAAAGCTTATGAACAGTTGAAGTTACTACATTCTTTAACCCTTACGCTTTGAGGGCTCATGAATGCTGCAGTTTCCAACATTGTAACAACTCCTGCAGATATGAGTTCCCGGATAATCATAATCGTGTCTTCTAGAGTGTGAGGGTTCCGTTACATTTTTAACTATTGCCCCTTGAGATAATTTCTCAGACAACAGAAAATTAGCAATCATTTTGGCATGTATAGATGTAACAGTAGGTATTTTAAATATTAAAGTGAAATCATTATTATAGAAAATAATTTAGACAAAAGAGAACTGTTTTTAAATTGTGTATGTAAAAACGACAAAAACTGATAAATAGGTAATTGTGTTATATAGAACAAATAACTACTGTAATAAATTGATATTATTTATATTAAATTGTCTGTAATTTTTAAAGTAATATAAAATCTCAAAATGTCACATTATTAAAAGAAAATGCCAGTACTTTAGTTATAATTCTTATAATTACCCTATTGTAACAGTTTTATTCTCATATGCATCTGCTTGTAGTGCAAAATTACCCAAAATTTGACTTAAGAGCTAAAAGTAGAACAAACTAGTAGTAAAATATTCAACAGGAAAATAATTGCATATGTATATCACACATCAATATATTCAATACAGTAAGTATTGTATCGATTTATTAATAATATTTCAATGGTATTTCTCCACTAAAACAACATTGAAAATTTATTGTTACTTTGAAACTGAAACCGGTTTAAAATCTAATGCAATCTTATAAACAACACTGTGCTTTCTTTTATTTGCCAAAGTTCTACTACAAGTTTTCCATTTTGGTGTCTTAATTGTAAAAAGGATAAATACATTCTAAATGTGCTTGCAGTTTACCAATATTGTTTATTTTATAAAATTAAGTAAGAGGAAAGCTTTGCTGCAAAAAAACCCAACGGTTTCTTACCAAATTAATCCTAGCAACTTGAGCAAGTAGTTCTTTATGGATAAATTACATAAATATGCTCAGATGAGTCAAATAATATCCGGATTCCTGGAATAGCTATTAGTAGAGAAACTACAGTTTTCAGCACATAAAATCTTTTAAATAGACTCCCTTTTATTGAAAAAGTTTTCCCACCAAATCGGAAGATTTTAATGTCATCATCAAAGAATGGAGTTAGTCGTATGTGTAACTAATCGTGCAAGAATATATCCACTCGTTTATCATCATTAGAAGTGGGTACCCATCTATATACAAGTTACTTCAATGTGCGGAAACTTCCAAAATATTAAACAGTGGCAGTAGTACACACTATAACATTATAAAACAATCAGTAAGTTTGGAGATCTGAAAACTGAGCTTTTCATCGGTTGGGTAAGTAATTTATATTTGTTATAATGAAACGTTGCTTTACCCGAACGTTGCAACAAGCATAAGTTTGTGTCAACAAAATCTTTCTCCGTCTCTAAAAATATGATATTAATAAAAACGATACTGTAATTGCTGAATCATGTCGAATAAATATTACAGATGAAAAATTGTCTGTGATACCTGACTGATAAGTGTCACAAATTTCTTTGAACTTTGAATGCTTTGGGTAGATATTAATAAAATATAATATAATTTTAAATATTATGCATATTTGTTTATTTAAACCACGATTGTAGATAAGTGTAAGATATTTTTCTGTTTTTTATAGGACAAGAAACTGAGCAACTGCAGTTATTCCTAAAAGAACCTATGCGCTGCTGCAATGATAGGATAGTGATAAACTTGGTGGGCATTTTGGGCATTGTCATGTCTCTTTAACACCATCTCCAGTCAAAAAAGCAGGAGTGAGACGCCCTCATTTCCATGCTAGACCCCGTTCCCTTAACGCTTAGGGAGCCCATCCAACTCAAGCAGTCATCTCCCGCAGTAGACGACCTATAGATCTACCTTCGCAATCTAATATCTAGACATTTGCAGTTAGCGACATGCTGCTCCTGGACATCCATAAGGGTGCCTAGATTTTGGTATAGGTTTTCCTATACCCATATTAGGTTCAAATGTAAGGTATAAAACAGCTAAAAGTGAAACCCCCACAGTATGTTACGTTAGTTATCTGAGAAAGAGATGGAATTGTACTGTAATATCTCGGAACATAGTGGTGCTGATTTCTTTTATTATTTTACGATGAGAAATTTCCAGAACATTCTGTTTCGTTGTAAATAACTCCTGTCAAGAAAGGGTTTTAAATAAAGAATTAACTTCACCTCGTTCATGGAAAAAGTCAATGAGGTATATATCCTTGTATTCTCAAAAACTTTAGGAAGAACCATTTATTCCTGCAGAAATAAATTTCTTTACACTGAAGTCAGCACTTATGGCTCTCGTTTTCAATATCTTTCCTTTTTAACATTGTTTTTACCAATCGTTGACTTTGATCCTTGAAATCGATTTTCTGCAGTTATTACGCCTTATCAAGACAAAACTTTTATAGTAAGACGCTACTCAACAGGCACATCTTGGTAAGAAATATTTTACTAATAAGCAATCTGTACTAGTGAGTCGTTTCCACCCCTTAGACTGACAGACCTCAGTAACGCTCAAGCCATTATTCTTTTTTGACTTAATATCTATTTCTAATAACCTTTACAATTCGTAAGTTTTATGTAGCATTGCTACACCACCTTAGGTCTTCCCGTGATGTAAAAATATTGTGTTATTAAACAAGTTTATATTGATAAAAATGTAATATAGTGATCTCACAATTCACCCGTACGGTAGGTAAAAGCAATTTTATTACTTTACTACCATCTCCTTTAACACCACCTTCGTTTAAAATATATGTTGGATGTATTTTATAAAGTGGTGATATAACAGATTTTTCAATAAATTTATTGGCTGAGTGACAGGAAAGACTATCACTCAATGGGCCGAACACATTTCTATCTATGTATCTGTCACTCCGCACGATATCCTGAAAAAATCTATATACTTGAAATTTTTTATGAAACTTAATTTACTTGTATAAAAATAGCTCAAGTATGGTTCATTTTATTCCCGCCATAGGTTGCCTCCAGTGATAAGGGACCTGCGGGCCGAACCAACCGGTCTGTTCAAAAGACTGATTACTACCTGGCTGCGGATGTTCGGCTCTGATATCGCTGAGTCTCTCCTCACTCCCACTTACCGTTATTATCTACATTTACTATAACTACTTTCAGTAGCTTTGCCGTCGTGTCAGCATATACAACATGTTCAACCGCTTGCTCAGATATATATATTTTTTTCGTAACTTTTATTTTATTTTATTTTGTAGGACTGATTGTGTGAGCTGAATTTTGCTTAATGTATGGATCTATAAAAAAGTCAGTCTGTTCTTTAAAAATAGTTTTGAATAAGAGCTCGCCGTCACGCACACGTCTCGGCCCATGTAACGGTATTTTCATAATAATAATCATGTAATTGTAATTATTGTATATTTGAAAATAAAGAGTTATTTGATTTGATTTGAACGTTAGTAAAAATGTTTACATTGTTCTTTTAGGTATAAACGATGATATAATGAAAAAATAGATTAGAAAGATTTTAAAATACACTGATTACTAATCACATGGCACTTAATACTTAACATACGGTGGTTTGATTAGTAACGTTCTATACTGCGTCCTATCAGTATTAGTACAAGTATATAGAAAAGTAGAGTTCGATAATAATTAATGTCCTTCAATGAGATTTCGCTTAGAATTAGCAAAGCCTTTAAGTCACGATGCCTGATGTTAGTCAGAAACTTTAATCGGAATTTTCTTTGTTATAGGTAGCTTAAAATTTCCATAGGATATTTAGAAATCAATCTATAAACTCTTTTCTGTGTGTCTGTCTCGTGAAGGAAACGCGTTATAGACTTTAAATGTTGCATAACACCGCTTTGAAGCCCAGTAGGCGACACGTTAACACTTTATAACTAAAGAAATAAGAATACTTAATTAGTATCAGTAGTAAAATAAATTTGTATCTCCAACACATGTCAATTCACTATTTTCAAATGAATACGTTTGTGGATGTGTTTTCAGAACTAAGGGTTATGTAATGGAGTATTACAGGTAACGCTCAAGTGCCAGACACGCTGCATGGTAATGGAACAATTTAATCAAATATGATTACAATGTTTGGTTATAACTGCGTTACGGTTATTTCATGAATATTAGTTAAAGCCCTATTAATCTTACCTTGTTAATAATCCAACATATTAATTGGTGTTGAGCGTTTGAGGTAAAATGTTTATTATATTTATGTTACTACTAAGTCCGTTTTTTGTGGAAAATACATAAAATATTAAACTTTGTCCAATTGAAAATGTAAAGAAGTAAGGAGTTCTCTTGTAATGTCATAAACTCAAAGTTTTTTGAGTGCCTCTAATTATTCAAACAATTTGTACATAATTCGTTTATTGCTTAAAATTAAGAGGACTTCATTAAAAACCTAATAAGTGAAGATTTTAAATTTGAGTACTCTTAATATCAAAAATAAAACTACGTACTCCCAAATTAAAAATCTCTTTTTTATTCAATGTTTATTGTAAAATTATATATACATACATATATATATATATATATTCACTTCGGTTGTATAATGCAGAATTGCTCTATTATAACAAATTAGACTTCTTAGTTTAAATTGCCTATAATATTTCGGCTTTGCCTTTTACTAATTCTGTGAGTAGGTTTTTCTCTAGGCATGAGTATCATATAACTTCACGTTCACTAATCATATTATCTTATTCTTCGCGTTCCTGATCACTGAGGCAGATTTAGGTTTGAATGAGTGGAACAAATAGTTATTTTGCCAAATAAAGATTTGAACATCGGAATCAATCTAGGTAAACGAATGTAAACTAATATATGTATTTATTTACATTTAATTGATATATACAAAACAAATTTTTACATTAAACATAAAATAATATTTATTATTTATACGAAAAGTTATTTTAAAGTAAAAAATATACATTAAGAGTCACATTATATTATTATTGATTATGAATAATAGCCATAAAGCAAGCATGTACCACAAACATAAGATTAATAAGACACATTAATAAGACCCCTATTTAATCATTCATGCATTAATTATTCTTTCCTCTACAAACAGGGTTTAGTCCCGGGAGAGAATAACCCGCTGAGTAATTCATATTTTACCCTCATAAGAAAAATGTTTAACTAAAACAGTTTATGGTCTTATATATATAGATCTTAGAATTAGGGAACAAATTATCATTACGAACTTTATGAATAATGTGCAACCAATCGCTATGATATTTTTTATTGCTCCACAAAGCCGCCTAATATCTTATGTTTATCATTTAGCTATCCAAAAAGTATACACTTTACTAACAAATTTATTAAAACCGATTTTTTTTTTGTTTACTAATCACATTAAATTTAAACATATGAAATAAACCTAATACCAAAAACCAAGGCGTAAATTGTATTGAGTTTAACCCCATTCTTTGTTTTTATAGGATAAACCTCAATAGCTTGTCACTAAATCACTTAAGGGTAAACGAAATAAGATACTTTTGCTTATATAGTCTGGTATTTATTCAAACTAAAATGTACAACATTTTTCTTTCAAAAACATATTCTTGAGAATAATATTCATGCAACAAATAATAGCAAACTAGTAGAAGATGTGTTAAGACTACTAAAAAGAACGAGCTTTTCATGGTTAGGAAAACGTGACTCAGATTATCGCTCTATAGTTCTCTTAAGCATATGCGCTGGTTCAAATGCCTTTAAAGCACTAGGACGGTGACATTATAATTGGTACATACTATCCGATACTTTGAAGGTTAATAGTGGAACAATAATTTTAATGAAGCTATCATTGGAAAAACAGTCTCGACTGTAGCGATGGCTACAGCAACGTTTATCAGGACTAAGTGGTGAGATCGAATTGGCAGCTGGACAGCTATTCAGACTTCGCTTTTAAAACCAACATTACTCTTTATTGTTTTGATTGTTAGCCTATTATAATATTCACTCCCAGGGTTTTCAATGTTTACTTTCACCAAGTAAAAGTTCAATGAGGAATATAGTGCCATTATAAAGATAAAACATTAACTTATAACCGAAACACACGTATAAATATGACTTTTTATGCTCTTCTCTATCCACCTCCTTCAAAAGAGCTTTAATTTTTTTCAGTCCTCCTCATCGCTGGCATCGACATGCTGCTGTTGAAGAATTTGCAGACCGAATGCCGCACGAAGAGGGCTCTTGCTGGGAGTACTTCCTTCTTTCTTAGCTTGAGGTGTTTCCGGGTTGGTCACATCCATCGCCAGATCGATCTCTTCTTTCCTCTTTCCGGATCCGGACGACGATCCGGTGTCACTAACAGCCTTGAACGGCACCGGCGGAGGGGAGGTTTTAAGTCCCCTCGTCGGCGTCCCAGTCGTCAAGGTCGGAGACCTTTGTATAATTGAGCTGCGCTTGAAAGCGGCTTGCTCCACCTCCTTTCCATTACTCCTGTATGTGGTTTGACAGTCCATGCTTTTGTTGTCACCAGCGCATCGTGCGGCAAGGAGCCCGTTCATTGGCCGAGAACGGGTGTACCCTTGGAGGACCTGCCTCTCCCTCAAAAAAAAAAAAAAAAAAAAAAAAAAAAATACTAATCCTGATTATGGTGATTATTCTTACACTAAATTTTAACCGAACATGAAATTCATAAAAGTAACTGTAATAATAAAAGTAAACAGGTTAAAACTCATTAATTTTCACACAACTATTAAAAGTTTGTATCAAATACCGGAACCACTTAATATTTCTGTTAGAATAATCAGAACTAGAAATCTAAAATGATCATATATGAATTTGACGTATCTATTAAGTATACTTTTTATAATATGAAATTACCCCAAGTAAGAATTTGTTAAATTTAGTCACGTGATCAACAATAGCAAAGCAGAAAACGGAAACAGATTTATATATTTAAGAACAATCCTGTGTTTTTTGTAAAACGTTGCCTAAATTCTTACATTCTAATTGACATATGAACTGTTTCCAAGACTTGCCTGTTATCTAAATGAAAATAAATTTCAATATGTGATATTAGAACACAATATTTTATTTTCTTCACTATCTGTAATTAAAATAATATTAGTAGTTTTGAAAACAATTGTAAACAATATATGAATCATTTGTACTCAGAGACAACGCTCCATGAAAACAACACGTGAATAAATATATCGGTGGTGGACGTTTAATAAATTGCCTAGTGCAGTGATTATTCTGTAATGTGCATTATTACTCAAGTGACTTGAAATGGGAATAAACGAGTGGTTTTGTTTATAATTACGGTTTCTACGGTGTATAGCAGTGCATTACACCAAACGTGTTGTCTTTTTACCAATACGAATAACAATATGTGTAGAATTAGTCCGATATTTTTGAATCAAAAGCAAATTTTAGTTAAACTGTTACGAATACTCAACAAGTTATTTCAAAAGTAAAAAGATAGGAGTACCCTACATCATGGGTCGTTTAACAGGTTTCGAAGAACATTGCTGGTCTATAAATTATTTCACTTTCTAGATGTTTTGGGAACAGATAGACAAAAAGAAAGCCAAAAAGAAAATAAATTTCTCTGGTAGAGAAAAAGAAATTAGGTTAGCTTACTGAGTTTTTGGTTTCAATGAAGCTCTGCCAAAATAAATTCTTCTATAATCGAGTTATCAGTTAACTAGTATCTAAAAATTCATTGACATTCAGTGAAATTCAATACCACTATGCATTGAGGTATTAGGTATAGAGTATTTGAATTTCAATGACGCTCAGCCAAATCCTATACCACTACATATAGAGGTATTAAATACTGAGTATCTTATTTTACTACTGATTGATCTTCTTTTTTGGAGCATAACGCATATTTTTTCCCAAATATATTCATATAAGATTTCTGTTTTGTAGTACAGTTTTCTACCCCGATTACGAAGGAGTGTAATGGAGTACTCTAAAAGTCTACTTTAGTCAAACATTATATAAATACGTTTAAAATAATCTATTTCCGATCTCAGGTCCATTGCCATATTGCTATGTAATTGCCCTAGTACCGTTGAATTATTTTTCCCAACAAGAAATTTTATTTTAAAGGTTTACATACGATCATTGGAGTCTAAATGCGGTGCCATGGTAGCGTTTATTTTGTTATAATTATGAACTATAATAATAATCTCATAAATATAAATAAACCAATAAATTTGCTGCCAAAGAGCTAATCACGAGAACGTCTGGACGAATTTGTCTAATTCTAAAACAAAATATATACGTCGAAATCCAAGGAGGTTTTGAATTAAGAGAAAAATAGGAAATGTTTCCTTGAATAATAAAGTATTTGGTAATAATTATAATATTTCCATGTTTATTGTACATACTTCTGCAGATTCTAACCGAAGTCCACCAAAAAGGCAGACACATTATTTGTTTAAATAAAAATTTGTTCAATGTTACGAATACAGTTCTTAATCTCTAGTGCCGTTCACATTTTTAAAAACCTACTGTCTAGTTTTTACTTTAGATTGCACAAAAATGAGAAATAAACAATCTAATGGAATAAAAATGCCGTTTAAACACTGTTATATAATCCACCCTCATGATGAAAGCTGTAAATGTTTACAAGTACGGTACACCTAACTCCCTTCGTATTTTTGTGTGACATGTTTACTGTAACTTAAAGAATAATGAAGCGATGGCACACTCTTTCCTTCCTACTTGAAGCAGATCACAAGCGGCGAAAGTACAATGGTGTTTGACCTAACTAGTCTTATTAAGTTTACGTATAAATATATTTTCTTTATCGGGGTAATAAATAAAAACAATTAATGCATTATAAATACCAGAAATAGAAGCTTTTTAATCTGAGTTCGGTTAAAAAAATCATAATGTTTGTTTATTTTCTTATTCCGTGCTTCAAAATAAACGCAACTATGCAACCGTAAACAGATTAGACCGCAAGGGAACATAACGGCCGGAGATGACGCTTTTCGACCTCAGTAACTTTTTTGTCGTACTATATAGTTTCTTAATTAGGACAAAACGACAAACTTTAACAAAGATACTTGAAATATCTTATACCGCAGGTAGATTAAAAGTGATGGTTATAGACGCACCTAGAAAGTCTTGAATATCAACATACTTCTTGATCAGACCAACATTAACTATGAGACCGGAAATGATTTAAAGGCCAGAGCTGACCTTTTATGATAGCGGTAATTTTTCAATCATATGTAGGTTTTACATTTTCTTCTTTGGGAAAAAAGGAAAATTATAAGTACTGCTCACGAAATAAATGACAGAGAAATAAATTATAAGAACCTATTTTTGAGATATATGTATATTTATTTCGTACAAGAGAAATGTAAGATAGAACAAATCAAAGTTTTATTCAACATTTGATTCTCTCTTTCATGAATCCTGAAATAATATGTACCTTATATTTCTACTTATTAAAGAAAAAAAACTATAATACATAATAAATCCTTTCCCTAAGAAGGTTACACCCTTTGATTTTGAAAATAACGTGTAAAACTGCTAGTAGTTGTTATAACAATGTCTTTATTGTCACGAAGCTTTATTTATATAAGCAATATCGAGTACATTTTGTATGCATCCTCTACGAAGCATGTTGAACCACACCAAGTGTGACGTACTAACTTGTACGCTAACATCAACTACTCATTGAATCCAATTATTATGCGCTCTAAGGGGTAAGCAATGTTTACAACAGCTAATAATATATCGTCAGTTATTTGTTAATATGCCATACCTGGTATGTTTCCTAAACATGGATGACATTACTTCTTTATTCGTACTATACAAGTTTACTCGCACACTGAGAGATGAAATACTTTATGTATATAAAAAATACTTGCATAAATAATTTTTAAAAATCTAAATTTGAAAATAGTATAACAATAAATATATGTAATTATCTGTGTACGTGGAATGAAAAATATTTTAATAATTTTTGATGAAAAAGGGAGAGATTTGGCTTTTGAGTTTAGTAGATGCGTATTATTACTGTTCATGAATCCTTAAGGAGATGTTAGACGTTACATATTCTCCACACATATTTGAAATTTTTAATTGCGTAAGTACTAAAAAAAAATTAAATTAGTGTGATTATAGGTCACTATCAGATTATAAAATTTAGTAAATTATATACATATATAAGTTACTATAAACAAAACCGTCCAAGTTTATCAACAGCATATTATGAAGGTACTAAAGCAATTCGGCGTTTTTTTCAGTTCAACTGTTTTTATGTTTAAAATTATGTAGATACCAAGGAGATGTAACTAGCTTGGTATTTAAATGTTAAAATTTAAATACTTTATCGCATATTTTCCTGTGGTAAAACATTTTAAATTGAACTAAAAATATAGCAAATAAAATAACTGGATAGATAATTGTACAACTTGACACGGTGGTATCATAGTATCGTATGTGTCGGACATATCAGTTTACGACGCCAGTAAACGAGCAATGTTCCTATAGGCCTAGAGGTCGTAAATACACGATTAGTCCGTTGCCACTGCTCTTGTTCAACCACCATATATCTTACGTTGCTCGCACAGGTCATCACGAAATTTGGTTTAAAAAACAAAATATTGTCTCTATATCTTAGGTTACCACGCTAGATTTCAGACTTTTTTAGATTAAAGATATTAGACACTATAGAGGTCATCCTTTTTTTGGTCTAGACCACTTAAAATACAAAATTATATATAAGTTATTAAATTGCGGCTTGAAACAGAGCCGCACAAGTTCATCAATGGTATACTGTACACTATGTGGTAGAAATAGTTTAGGTTTAACGAATACGCTATTAAATTCTTCAAAACAGTAGTCTAATTTATTGTAACTACTCATACGGGGCTATGTACAATAACATCAAGTATACTTTTATTCTAAGTTGCAAGCTTCATAATTCATAGCTAAAACATAAATAAACTCGCAGTAAGATGTTTTAAAAATTGGCCTCATTTTATATTGGTTTTATCTGGAAACATTTTCAACAGCAATATAATATTCGGAACATTTATTTGGTGAAAAATATCTGCAGAATACCGGATTAACTCCTCATCAGCAAACTGTTCTGAAACGGTTTGTAGTTTGGATTGTAATAATATTTCCTATTTGATTCTTCAGAGCCACAAATTTTTTTCAGCGGAAATTTATTAATTTGATCTGTCTCGATAGTTATAAGGAAGCACTTACTTTTAAAACATAATCCATAAAAACTTTGAATTACCTCTAAACAGAAAAATAGACAAAATAGTAAGAAACTTGTATTTTACATCGGGCATACAGAAGACAAAGTCATCAGCACGATGAGTTAGTTCGTAAAATCTCCATAGGTAGCAGCACAGGCTGATCATGCTCGTCTGCATGCCTTGAAGCTTGCAAATTCTAAGTGAAAATAAATGGAGCTTATTATATAAATCAGGATATATATATATATATATATATATATATATATATATTTATGATTATGTAGTAAACGATTTAGGAATGCGCCTCACCATATATCACGTAACACCGTTTGTTTATGGTATGGTATAAAGCTACATGTTTAAAATATTAAAAAGTCATAATTGTGATCAGTCCGTTTACAGGTTTTGTTACTTATTCTGTGATTTTCCCGTTATCATCATGCTTACCTATAAGACCTATGCAAAATTTTCATTATTAACAGTCAATTCACATGGAGTATCATAGAACTCTGTTTTGAATATTTAAAAGCTTCATGCAAATTTTGAAAGTTTTAAAGCCAAGTCGTTTTCCAGATGCTTGCGGACAGATATACATACGGATATAAATTAAATTCTTCCAGCCCTTGGATCAATAGACTCCACAATCCATCTCATAAATGCAGGTACATAAAGTGGCGTCCAGCAATAAGTAGATTGATACCAAAAAGCGATAAGTAATAACAACTCAAAAACAAGAGGGAATCAGTGTATTTGAACAAGAATTCAATCTAAATTAGAAGAATGTATTTCCTACGAAAACTATTATACAATAATGATTTCCAATTAATATATATGTCGTTACTTGTCATCTGCCACGATTGAAATTATATTAATAGTTCCCAACTAATATGATCATGTTCCATTTAGCATTGCGGTATTTAAACTTAGGCACTTTAATTATAGTAGTTACTGAAATAATTATCATGTTAACTACTAATCATCTTGTGTGTTATTTTAACAGTCAATAAGAGTAAATGTGTATGCACAATAATATGTTTTCTTAAGAGTGTGAATTTATTAGAAAATATTATGTATATAATATGGCATATATGAGGACATGATACGACATTATTTCTGCCACTAATAAAAGGTATTCTAGGTTTATGGAATATACTAATACTATATTATATTTAGTTTAGTATCGCAAGTAAATTATAATACTTATATTATTCCATTTAGAATATATTTATTTAGAGTTTAGTAATATGTTTAAAGTAGGATTAGTATAAATGTTAAATACTAACGATAAATAAGTAAAGTTTAAAATTGAAAATATGCAAATTATTCCTTCCACACTATTTGTTACCGGCTATGAAAGGTATGAGTTGGAAAAGATTTTTAAACGATATTTACGAACTTTTGTTTTTGTAGGGAATAATAATGTGATAATATTTACATTTGGTTATATCAATCAGATTGAAGATCACAAAATTGAATGTTCTTATTTTTTGAATCCACGGATTATTTTAACTATAAGAACAAAATTATATCTCTATTGGATGATCCTTATAGAGGAATTATATTTTACTTAATGACTGTCGAGGAATTATAGTCAAGGCTTATCTCACGATTTAATCAATCAAGCGCTCAAATATCTCCGGTTTAACTCACGTTCCAAACGCCTGTAAATGCGGTGTAATCGGATAGGACTAAGAGGATGTTACCTCATTAGTGACTGTTGGGCTTCTTCCACGCATTCCATTGTTAGGAAAAGCTATACCTATACTGAATACTATTAACTTCTCGATGTTCATGAGTATATCGATGCGACTTATCGATGTAACATCGATGTACAATGAAAATCAAATTTAAGGCTATGGGATATAGGTTATAATAAAGATTATAACTTAGCATAGTATTACTTAGGAAATATTTCATTTCACACTTTCATTAATATCAAGGTGGTTGGTAGTACGCCAACGACATGCATCGTAAAACAGGCTTTGCTAATGTTGCATAACAAGTTTTAAAATCCAGCCTATTGCATTCTTGAGATGTCTTCCGGGCAGATAAAGAGAGACAAAACGAACATAAAAGTTATATTTCTCCTTACTCCAATCCGGCTGTATAAAATAACATTATATAAAAAATTTAACGTTTTCAAATGAAATACTTTTTGATATATCTTACAGATAGTAATATTGTAATATCGTAGTCTTTGTGTGACTTTAAAAGTCATATGTAACTCTCAGTTTGATCAATAATATTTTTATCCTACCATCGTGTTCGCTAACGCTTAGCTAAATCACATTGGGAACACGTAGTCTCGTCAAAATTGATACTGCTCATATAGAGATGAAATATCTTTTATTCATTCATGCAACATTTCCAGTATGTAGGTCAGTTCGTTCTTCTTATAATGCGCGAGCAGAAATTTAGAGAGTTAAACGGAAGTGAAATTTCTCTGTCACTCAGCCAACAAAGTTCTAATAGTCTCTAAGGTACTTAGTTTTGGTTCTCTTCAATAGCAAGTTTGATGAAGTATGAACAATAGGATTTTTTTGGCAATCTATATTTGGCAGTGATGTTTTATAACACTAAATATATTGGAATCCTACTAAGGTTTCCTTTCGTTGAATAGTCACTTAGTATTAGCATGAAATAACAGTGCCTTCATACTTAACTCAAAGAGAAATATAAATAAAAACATTACAAAACTTAACAGTGTTTTTAATTAAATGAAGACATGTTTTAGCAATATGAAATGGACTATACTTTACATGGTTGTACAGCCATAAAATAGTGATCACACAAAACGGATTATGTTTCAGAATATGAGTTTCTATAGGGGTACCAAATAGCAAGGAAATCAGTCAGGTAGGTTTAAAAAAAACATTTCATCAATAAATACATGCAAGGTTACAATATCATGCACTATCACATGTTACTGATTTTTACTGAGGTATTGGAGGTATTTATAGTCTTAAGATTTATAATGAAATTTATATAGTAACTTTACCTTAGTCATCATTATAGCATAGCACAAGCATTACACAGTATATGCTAGAGTATCATTGTTTTCATAAGATGTTACTATTTAAATTTAGGATAAACCAATTTCAAAATATTTACCTCAACTATTGTTAACTAAGTAAAAATTATTAAGGGAACCACATTGCATCTTGATTGAAGAATATTAAATTAAAGAAGATTATTGGTTCTGGCTTATCTGTGGTAGACTTTACAGTAATCTGTGTGGTCATTACTTGGTAACTTTCTATTAACTATTGCTTGGTATTAACTCGTTTATTCAACATCTTTAGGCGAGGGACGAATGGTTATATTGTTACCCATTAAAATAGTACTCTAGGGATGCGGTTAATATATGGAATACATTTTATAATTTTTATATATAAATCACAGTGAAACTTAAGTAATTCTAAAATTGTTTAGATAGTAGAGGAACAGCTCTATTAATTCCTAGTAGAATAATTTTATTTGTGTTTAACTACATTTACTACAGATATACAGTTTTATAATGTATTTTTTTATTTGAATATATTAATATAAAAATAACCATTGTCATTTTTCTTTATAAAAAGATTGGGTTTTGTTTTGTGTAACATTTCCTGTTTCAACGAATGTGTTTATTTTCTAATGTTTGTTTTTTTAACTAGTTATCTTTGGTTAATAATTAACTATTTAATAAAATCTTCCAAGTATCATTATTTGTAAGGAGTTCCCATCAATGTTTATTGAACAGATTTATTAATTAATGGCTGAAATACCGTATATTTAAGTAATACAAAATTCTAAACACTTTATTCACGCAATTAATATGTATAAACTCAGAACAATGAACGGTATGAATAAAGAAACATGGACAGTAAAATATGTCTTTACCATACAAGGAAGTTGTAAAATTAATTTGAAGTTTAAGGTATGATTTAATGTTATATTGTGATACCTAATCGCTAAGTTTTCTGAACGTTACGAGATTATCACAAAAATAATAGAATATTTAACAGTTTATTTTATGCAATATATATATTGCATAAAATAAACTATAAATAAATAAATATATATATATATATATATATATATATATATATATGTACTGGAGGTTACCTCCCTGGGAGATATTATAATAATCACACGTGCATAAACTAATCACATGAAACTGTAAACAGATACAGCTTGGTACAGTCCAGTCCAATGCTCCTACTGCAGTCACATGCTCCAAGAGCATATTCAGTGGTACTATTACATTAGCATGTAGCAAATAGAAACCTGGTAAGATACTCTACTCTATATATACTCTAAGAAACAATACAATTATACTCGTTCAAGTGTTTTCCCTGATTGGTTTAACAACTGCTTTGTAAAATACTTTCTACGTAACAAATAAATGATCATCGAGTTTGATAAAAATTCATTAACCTTGTAAGATTAATCTTCATTGTATCTACTACAAAACGCTCTTACAATTGGGTTTTTTATGTAATAAGAAGAAACGTGAATGCATTAATATTCCTTCTTTATTTCTTCATACATATTTAAAAATACTATAGTAACTAAAAATATTGATGCAGTCAAATTCTATAGTGTATAATCACGAAAGCAGAATTACTATACAAAAACTCCGATTTTTAAGAATGAAAACAGAATTAAATAAAACTCTTAATTAGTATAAGCCAAACTGTGAAAAATAAAAATCTGGATAAGTTGAATAAATATATTGCTTGATATACAAGTCAAATTGTTTTCTTAAAACAGAAGAAGAAAAGCTCTTGTAAACTTAAAGTTTAAAATTTAAAGCTCCGTCATTTACAAATTGTAAATACCATTTATTTTTGGATTTATTTAAGTTAAACTAATTTTTTAATAGGAAAAATTTGAGGTTATAACAATGGTGTTAATTTCAAAAGAACGAGCAGTGATTAAAACAAGTATGTAGATATCTCAGTTTGGAAGGCAATTTGAATGAAAACAATAATTATGTTCCTTGAAATTATTCAATAGAACCATTTACAAAATAGAACCATGCTTTATTTCATGGTTCAAGAAATGTAGTTTTAAGAGATAAACAATTTTATATCATATTTATGCTTGGACATGAAACACATTAAAAATACATTGAAACCCATGAGACATATTTTGACGCAAACACTGGTCATGTACTTTCTGCAGATCACCAAATATTTATATTTTATACAAATTATATTGACAAATTAAATACGATTTCATACTTCGATGTTTAAACTATAGTTACTAGTTTTTAACTAGGTTTTAAACTTAGCGACGTTTCTGGATTTGTATTTATGTTTAGCACCTTGGATATTACTTGTTAAAACATGCTATTCCGAGTACAGATTCAAGTTTGTAGAACTTGTTTCGTAAACTTATTCCTTTTCAATAGGCAATGTTTGCATTGTTTGCATTTATATATTTTATTTTAATGATTTTGCATTATTACTGGATGTTCTCTTCATTTCGTTTTGTAAGAAAAGCATCTCTTAATTAATAACTGTAATAAATCATTAAGAGGCGGCCTAAAATGAAGCAAAAAATCTATATTGTCTACGTTAGAAGGCGATTGCTCCTAAACGGTTAAATTTATATCAAATATCCATACATTAAGTATTTTTTGTAAAAGTCAAAAGTGGGATGGTTATACACCTAAAATATTCTTTTAAAATAATATTGTGGACGTGAGCGTAGTTGAACTTCAAAAGCCAATTCACTTTAATCCCAAGAGCGTTATAGTCACGTTTATTATCGGTTCAGGATTTGGCTCACGTTTATGTCTAAGAATTGTGTAAAACTAGACTTTGTTTTATTACCCTTCAGCTTATCTAGTAATTTATTTTTTTATGTAAGTTGTATTCTAGTTATATAATACACTACTTAACCATGTATCACATTTACTATTACTTTTATTTTGTGATTCATATGTCGATGAAAATTATTTATTAAATGAATAATTGATAGTGTTGTAAAATATCCAGCATCAAAAATAACTGATAGTGTTGCAGGATATTCAATTTAAACAATACTATATATTATTCTTAATTTTCATATGAATCGTCATATTACAATGACCACACTATATACAACCTGGATACTACATAAAAATTACACGTTTTATTAAAAAAGAATGAATCTAGGAATACTTTTCACCTAGACATTAATTTTTATCAAAGCAAAAAAGTTTTCATTTTGTATAATATTTATATAGGTAAGTTTTTCTTCACATAAAAGATTTCATGTTTTATTATTTTATATGTATTAATATTTTAAGTTTACATGTGGTCTCTCTGAAACTTTGAACTGTTTAAAGGAAGAAAATAGTTAATATGTTTCTAACTTATAAAATAAGGACTGAATTTTAAGATATCTTTGTTTTGAATTGAGATTTTCATAGTAAGGTTTTGTTATATAATTATAATTTGGTTATTCAGAAATTATTATATTCTATAAAATGCTATGTAATCTATACTGGCCAGATTATTTAAGACTGACTATACATCTAACTCGAAGGCGTAGATAGACACTAAGATGTATATCAACTAATCATTTGATATGGTAAGCAAGATACGGCATGGTACAGTCTGTTCTGCTAATGTAGTCCAATACTGTCTGTCTCAGCATATTCAGTGACATAGTATGTTAACTGGAAGCAGTAAAAAGACCTCATTTTAGTAACATAATTTTGGTGTACTTTGATACGTTAAAAATCTTGCATTAGTGAAAAATATTACATAGCTTAAAATACTAATCATAATAACGATTTTAGTATTAAAGAAATGCAATTTGCATCTCCAAAAAGGTTAAATTAGTATATTTGGGTAAACAAAATGTTTAATAGTATTTGTATAAGAACATCTTGATATACTAATGCAACAAAGGTAACAATGTTTTTATCCATAATTACCTTATAGAGTTTTAATATTCAAAATTAAAATAGGCACTAGTAATTTGGATACGCTCACCACAGTTTACTCCATGCCAACAAAAATGTACATTTACTCGCCAAAATCTTTTATTTGTTTATCTATCCTCAGACTATGCTTCGACATATTTAGTCAGCCAAATGGGCGGTCTCCTAATCAAATTGCAAAAACTCCCCGAAATTATAAAATGCACGTAACAATAAACAGCGTTTAGACGAGGTTTTACCAAATTGAGAGATAGGGGCATTCTTGGTTGAGTCTGGACATCTGTTAATTAAGTGAACACCCACCTGTGAGAGTAAAGATCATAAAACTGCCGGTAGGACCTAAAGTTTACTTCTCTGTATAATGTTATGCATGTATAACTGTCCGTAGGTCATCTCGAGAATGAAATAAGGTACATGTATAAAATTTATAATAGTTTAAAAATTTATGGTTTATAAATTAATGGTTTACGCCACACCATGTGTTGGTGTGTTAAGCTTTGATGAGGTATGAAAAATTTCTTGTGGTATTTTTATACATGTACATTTTTATTTATTAGGTTATTTTTAATAATAGTGATCAAATACTAAAAGTTCAGTTAGGCTAGGGAAGGTAATATAACGCATAACTGCACTAAAATAAAATCTTGTCAACCATTTTTGCAATGAATTTCAACAGATTTTTTCCATAATTTACTGAATGAAAGAAATGACACATATTAAGCCTGTGTGTGACGTATAATTGCGACCAATTTCTTTACAAATTTATTAATGTTTTCACGTTGCTATCATTGTAATATCAAAGAAGTTCTTTTCCATGAAACCACACCTCAAGAGAAATTCACCATCATCGAACTCAGAGTTTATCACGTAACAATGAAATTCCATACAAAAATTAATCAGTTCCTTTTGCAGATATCATGCGGACAGACAGATTAGACAGAAATGAAAAAAAAAATTAAATTTGCCATTCCCCCGAAAGACTAGTTCTCTAATGCACAGTACCACTGATTGCATTTTGTTACTGAAAATATTAAAGAAGAAGGTTTAATTACAAAGCACGATAAATAAAAATGAAAATAAGTTTGCATAGCTCTTTTGTCTAGGCAGTATACAAGCCAGACTTTTCCTAAGTCTGTCCTTTACAATTTGTACGATTACGTATCATACATCCAAACACTGAAATATAGAGATTTAAAAACATCTAAACATAGTTATTCACCGAATTTCGCATTTATAATACAAATAGGTTTAACAAGTAGTTTAATAACGGATACTAGGCTACATGGTAATATTAAAATCATATATATGATACTTAAAAGGTTAGAATAGAACGATTTTAATGCCTCATCCAAAAGCCATATATGTGCCAGCCTCTGCTCCTGGATGTTTACTAGTCACTGGACTTTTATGACGGGTGATAAAAAACATACGTGAATGGCTTGGCAGCTCAATCCAAGCTACCTGACTCTCTTATTGCTAACCCTAAGAATAGTGTATGTATCCTTTAAATATGTCATATTGTACGTTTTTAGAACTATATAAGGTATCAGGAAAAACTAAATAACATATACACTAAATTCAGCAGTATACTCGTAGCCATATAGATAAAGTGTACGCCCTTTTGAATTATTGTTCAAGGTAGCCCATATAATTATGCTTTCGGGAACCTTTCTTTATTTACCTGAAAGGAATTGGAAATATTTAAAATCATGGTTTTTAAGACCTAAACCCGAGTAAAGTGAAGCACAAGCGACATTTTTTAACTTACAGTTAAAAATTACGTTAATCGTTCTTAAAAAAATAGCTATTGATTGGACTTTGGAAATATATACCCAAAACTAGATGTGGTTAAAAATAGTATTACTTGTATGTTATTAAAATCGTTTTTCTTTAATAAAGCTTCAGTGTGAAGTAAAAAATTATGAACATTTTGAAATAATAAAAATGGTTTTTAGTAAATATTTCTTTCTTTGTAAACACGTAATGCGTATAACAGCGATAACCCGTTTTATTTCTGGCGAATAAAAGAGCAGTTATGATGTTGTGATTAAAAGTTTTTAATTTATATGTGCTATATTAGTAATCTTGAAGAGTTTTTTTTATATTACATGCAGTCACAATCCTGAAAAGAACGTTTAATTAAAAAAGATCTAACTTATATCTGTGCATCAGCTATGTAACAATGAGATTCCGAGTACCATGTCGCTAGTAGATTGTTTTTGAAGTTTCATCCTATATTTAACACTTTTTTTTCATAAAAACTGTGATTTCATTAGTAACACAGAAGATAAATTGTTTTTGCGACAAAGATACGTGGCAATATTTTGTTATTTCTGAGGGCTGACAACAGAGCTGCGCTGCACATGATTGAATGGTAACGTTTAGATTTTTGTCATCTAATTTCTAAGTCCGAACATGGCACTATTCTCATATAGTGATTCATGAAGGTTGCTAACATGAAATGCCACATTGAGTACAGATTCTCTGCCTCACGCATGTTATGATAATTAGATGTATACAAACTAGTTACATTATATGATAAACAGGTAGTGCTTTGTGCGGTCCAGTCCTGCTGTAAACCAATATACTGGCAGTATAATCAATGGGACCACCACATTGATTTGTAACAGCTATTGTATTCTATTGTAAAGAGAATACAAATAGTTCCTTTACTGTAAAAAATATGTTCATACTAAATATATATATATATATATATATATATATATATATATATATATATATATATATATATTAGTTCTGATGGCTGATAACAGAGCTGCGCTGCACATCATTTAATGGTAACGTTTAGATTTTTTTCATCTAATTTCTAAGTCCGAAGATGGCACTATTCTCATTTAGTGATTCATGAAGGTTGCTAACATGAAATGCCACATTGTGTACAGATTCTCTGCCTCACGCATGTTATGATAATTAGATGTATACAAACTAGTTACATTATATGATAAACAGGTAGTGATTTGTGCGGTCCAGTCCTGTTGTAAACCAATATACTGGCAGTATAATCAATGGACACCACATTGATTTGTAACAGCTATTGTATTCCATTGTAAAGGGAATACACATAGTTCCTTTAATGTAAACAATATGTATATATATATAATTAAAATACATATTGAATCACAAAAAGTAATTGCTCCGCCGGGACTCGAACCCGGATCTCTCACTTGCCGGGTGAATATGCTACCATTAAACAGAGCCCTTACTTTTTACGAATCAATTATATTATATGTGGCCGTATCTGACTCATATGCGTTTAAATAACCAAACTAACTTATGTATGTATGTATGTAATATATCAACATAAATATATATTTATATAAAATATATTTGGTCTGTTCGTCCATTCTTGTCCATTCTGACAGCACAGAAAGTTCTTGAGACTTTATGCTTGAGAAACAGGTTTCTTTTGGTGTAATGAGTACTCATTATTGAGGTTGAGATCAATAGGTCAAAGACCAGTCCATCCGCATGTCTGTCCTTTAAGGTCTGTATATACTCTAAGAAGCAATACAATTATACTCGTTCAAGTGTTTTCCCTGATTGGTTTAACAACTGCTTTGTAAAATATTTTCTACGTAACAAATAAATGATCATCGAGTTTGATAAAAATGCATTAACCTTGTAAGATTAATCTTCATTGTATCTACTATAAAACGCTCTTATAATTAGGTTTTTTATGTAATCAGAAGAAACGTGAATGCATTAATATGCCTTCTTTATTTCTTCATTTAAACATATTTAAAACATACTATAGTAACTAAAAATATTGATGCAGTCAAATTCTATAGTGTATAGTCACGAAATCAGAATTACTATACAAAAACTCAAATTTTTTAAAATGAAAACAGAATTAAATAAAACTCTCAATTAGTATAAGCCAAACTGTGAAAAATAAACATCTGGATAAGTTGAATAAATATATTGCTTGATATACAAGTCAAATTGTTTTCTTAAACAGAAGAAAGAAAAGCTCTTGTATACTTAAAGTTCAGTTAAACTTTAAAGCTCCGTCATTTACAAATATTGTAAATACCATTTATTTTTTGATTTCTTGTAAGATAAACAAAATTTTTAATAGGAAACATTTGGGGTTATAATAATGGTGGTAAATAGTGTTTTGTTTCAAAAGAACGAACAGTGATTAAAACAAGTATGTAGATATCTCAGTTTGGAAGGCAATTATGTTCCTTGAAATTATTCAATATAACCATTTACAAAATAGAACATTGCATGCTTTATTTCATGGTTCAAGAAATGTAGTTTTAAGAGATACAAAATGTTATATCAGAATTAGGCATGGAAAGGAAAAACATTAAAAATACATTGAAACCCATGAAACATATTTTGACGCAAACACTGGACATGTGCTTTCTGCAGATCATCAAATATTTATATTTTATATAAATTATATTGACAAATTAAATATGATTTAATACTTCGATGTTTAAAATATAGTTACTAGATTTTAACTAGGTTTTAAACTTAGCGACGTTTCTGGATTCGTAGTGTTGTTTGGTACCTTGAATATTACTTGTTAAAACATGCTATTACTGGTAGGCTGTGATAACGCTGTCTCTCCTCACTCCCACTTACCTTTATTATCTACATTTACTATAACTACTTTCAGCAGCTTTGCCGTCGTGTAATCATATACAACAGGTTCAACCGCTTGCTCAGATATATGTTTTTTTTTCGTAACTTTTATTTTATTTTATTTTGTAGGACTGATTGTGTGAGCTGAATTTTGCTTATTGTATGGATCTACAAAAAAGTCTGTTCTTTTAAAATTGTTTTAACAAGAGCTCGCCGTCACGCACAGGCCTCGGCCCATGTGACGGTATTTTCATAATAATAATCATGAAATTGTAATTATTGTATATTTGAAAATAAAGAGTTATTTGATTTGATTTGAACGTTAGTAAAAATGTTTACATTGTTCTTTTAGGTGTAAACAATGATACAATGAAAAAATTGATTAGAAAGATTTTAAAACACACTGATTACTAATCACATGGTACTTAATACTTAACATACAGTGGATTGATTAGTAAAACGTTCTATACTGCGTCCTATCAGTATTAGTACAAGTATATAGAAAAGTAGAGTTCGATAATAATTAATGTCCTTCAATGAGATTTTCGCTTAGAATTAGCAAAGCCTTTAAGTCACGATGCCTGATGTTCGTCAGAAACTTTTATCGGAATTTTCTTTGTTATAGGTAGCTTAAAATTTCCATAGGATATTTAGAAATCAATCTATAAACTCTTTTCTGTGTGTCTGTCTCGTGAAGGAAACGCGTTATAGACTTTAAGTGCTGCTTGAAACCGCGTTGAAGCCCAGTAGGCGACACGTTTAAAAATTTATAACTAAAGAAATGAGAATACTTCATTAGTATCAGTAGTAAAATAAATTTTTATCTCCAACACATGTCAATTTACTATTTTCAAATGAATACGTTTGTGGATGTGTTTTCATAACTAAGGGTTATGTAATGGAGTATTACAGGTAACGCTCAAGTGCCAGACACGCTGCATGGTAATGGAACAATTTAATCAAATATGATTACAGTGTTTGGTTATAACTGCGTTACGGTTATTTAATGAATATTAGTTAAAGCCATATTAATCTTACCTTGTTAATAATCCAACATATTAATTGGTGTTGAGCGTTTGAGGTAAAATTTTTATTATATTTATGTTACTACTAAGTCCGTTTTTTGTGGAAAATACATAACATATTACACTTTGTCCAAGTGAAAATGTAAGAAGTAAGGGAGTTCTCTCGTAATGTCATAAACTCAAAGTTTTTTGAGTGCCTCTAATTATTCAAACAATTTGTACATAATTCGTTTATTGCTTAAAATTAAGAGGACTTCATTAAAAACCTAATAATTGAAGATTTTAAATTTGAGTACTCTTAATATCAAAAATAAAACTACGTACTCCCAAATTAAAAATCTCTTTTTTATTCAATGTTTATTGTAAAATTATATATACATACATACATATATATATATATATATATATATATATATATATATATATATATATATATTCACTTCGGTTGTATAATGCAAAATTGCTCTATTATAACAAATTAGACTTCTTAGTTTAAATTTCCTTTAATATTTCGGCTTTGCCGTTTTCAAAAAGGTATAATAAAAAGTATAAAACTAAAATAACACAGCAACAAAATTTACACAAGTAAAAATAATATATATATATATATATATATATATATTATATATATATATATATATATATATATATATATTCAGACCATATATATACTCCTTTAAAGCAGATAAGGTTTATATTAAAAAAATGAAATTACTGTGCTGAATCTAGTGATATCGTTACGTCGAGTAGCCTAACCAGGAACTGAGGTAATTCTGTGAGTAGGTTTTTCTCTAGGCATGAGTATCAGATAACTTCACGTTCACTAATCATATTATCTTATTCTTCGCGTTCCTGATCACTGAGGCAGATTTAGGTTTGAATGAGTGGAACAAATAGTTATTTTTCCAAATAAAGATTTGAACATCGGAATCAATCTAGGTAAACGAATGTAAACTAATATATGTATTTATTAACATTTAATTGATATATACAAAACAAATTTTTTACATTAAACATAAAATAATATTTATTATTTATACGAAAAGTTATTTTAAAGTAAAAAAATATACATTAAGAGTCACATTATATTATTATTGATTATGAATAATAGCCATAAAGCAAGTATGTACCACAAACATAAGATTAATAAGACACATTAATAAGAGCCCTATTTAATCATTCATGCATTAATTATTCTTTCCTCTACAAACAGGGTTTAGTCCCGGGAGAGAATAACCCGCTGAGTAATTCACATTTTACCCTCATAAGAAAAATGTTTAAACAAAACAGTTTATGGTCTTATATATAGATCTTAGAATTACGGAACAAATTATCATTACGAACTTTATAAATAATACGCAACCAACCGCTATGAGATTTTTTATTGCTCCACAAAGCCGCCTAATATCTTATGTTTATCGTTTAGCTATCCAAAAAGTATACACTTTACTAACAAATTTATGAAAACCGATTTTTTTTACTAATCACATTAAATTTAAACATATTAAATAAACCTAACACCAAAAACCAAGGCGTAAATTGTATTGAGTTTAACCCCATTCTTTGTTTTTATAGGCTAAACCTCAATGGCTTGTCACTAAATCACTTAAGGGCAAACGAAATAAGATAGTTATGCTTATATAGTCTGGTATTTATTCAAACTAAAATGTACAACATTTTTTTTTTTCAAAAACATATTCTTGAGAATAATATTCATGCAACAAACAATAGCAAAACTAGTAGAAGATGTGTTAAGACTACTAAGAAGAACGAGCTTTTCATGGTTAGGAAAACGTGATTCAGATTATCGCTCTATAGTTCTCTTAAGCATATGCGCTGGTTCAAATGCCTTTAAAGCACTAGGACGGTGACATTATAATTGGTACATAATATCCGATACTTTGAAGGCTAATAGTGGAACAATAATTTTAATTAAGCTATCATTGGAAAAACAGTCTCGACTGTAGCGATATCTAGAGCAACGTTTATCAGGACTAAGTGATGAGATCGAATTGGCAGCTGGACAGCTATTCAGACTTCGCTTTTAAACCAACATTACTCTTTATTGTTTTTATTGTTAGCCTATTATAATATTCGCTCCCCGGATTTTCAATGTTTACTTTCACCAAGTAAAAGTTCAATGAGGAATATAGTGCCATTATAAAGATAAAACATTAACTTATAACCGAAACACACGTATAAATATGACTTTTTATGCTCTTCTCTATCCATCTCCTTCAAAAGAGCTTTAATTTTTTTCAGTCCTCCTCATCGCTGGCATCGTCATGCTGCTGTTGAAGAATTTGCAGACCGAATGCCGCATGAAGAGGGCTCTTGCTGGGAGGAATTCCTTCTTTCTTAGCTTGAGGTGTTTCCGGGTTGGTCACATCCATCGCCAGAAACACGCTCTTCTTTCCTCTTTCCGGATCCGGACGACGATCCGGTGTCACTAACAGCCTTGAACGGCACCAGTGGAGGGGAGGTTTTAAGTCCCCTCGTCGGCGTCCCAGTCGTCAAGGTCGGAGACCTTTGTATAATTGAGCTGCGCTTGAAAGCGGCTTGCTCCACCTCCTTTCCATTACTCCTGTATGTGGTTTGACAGTCCATGCTTTTGTTGTCACCAGCGCATCGTGCGGCAAGGAGCGGCCCGTTCATTGGCCGAGAACGGGTGTACCCTTGGAGGACCTGCCTCTCCCTCAAAAAAAAAAAAAAAAAAAAAAAAAAAAAAAATTACTAATCCTGATTATAGTGATTATTCTTACACGAAATTTTAACCGAACATGAAATTCATAAAAGTAACTGTAATAATAAAAGTAAACAGGTTAAAACTCATTAATTTTCACACAACTATTAAAACTTTAAAGTTTGTATCAAATAGCGGAACCACTTAATATTTCTGTTAGAATAATCAGAACTAGAAATCTAAAATGATCATATATGAATTTGACGTATCTATTAAGTATACTTTTTATAATATGAAATTACCCCTAAGTAAGAATTTGTTAAATTTAGTCACGTGATCAACAATAGCAAAGCAGATAACGGAAACAGATTTATATATTTAAGAACAATCCTGTGTTTTTTGTAAAACGTTGCCTAAATTCTTACATTCTAATTGACATATGAACTGTTTCCAAGACTTGCCTGTTATCTAAATGAAAATAAATTTCAATATGTGATATTAGAACACAATATTTTATTTTCTTCACTATCTGTAATTAAAATAATATTAGTAGTTTTGAAAACAATTGTAAACAATATATGAATCATTTGTACTCAGAGACAACGCTCCATGACAACAACACGTGAATAAATATATCGGTGGTGGACGTTTAATAAATTGCCTAGTGCAGTGATTATTCTGTAATGTGCATTATTACTCAAGTGACTTGAAATGGGAATAAACGAGTGGTTTTGTTTATAATTACGGTTTCTAAGGTGTATAGCAGTGCATTACACCAAACGTGTTGCCTTTTTACCAATACGAATAACAATATGTGTAGAATTAGTCCGATATTTTTGAATCAAAAGCAAATTTTATTTAAACTGATACGAATACTCAACAAGTTATTTCAAAAGTAAAAAGATAGGAGTACCCTACATCATGGGTCGTTTAACAGGTTTCGAAGAACATTGCTGGTCTATAAATTATTTCACTTTCTAGATGTTTTGGGAACAGATAGACAAAAAGAAAGCCAAAAAGAAAATAAATTTCTCTGGTAGAGAAAAAGAAATTATGTTAGCTTACTGAGTTTTTGGTTTCAATGAAGCTCTGCCAAAATAAATTCTTCTATAATCGAGTTATCAGTTAACTAGTATCTAAAATTCATTGACATTCAGTGAAATTCAATACCACTATGCATCGAGGTATTAGGTATAGAGTATTTGAATTTCAATGACGCTCAGCCAAATCCTATACCACTACATATAGAGGTATTAAATACTGAGTATCTTAATTTACTACTGATTGATCTGCACGACAAATGTTCTTTTTTGTAGCATAACGCATATTTTTTCTCAAATATATTCATATAAGATTTCTGTTTTGTAGTACAGTTTTCTAGCCCGATTACGAAGGAGTGTAATGGAGTACTCTAAAAATCTACTTTAGTCAAAAATTATATAAATACGTTTAAAATAATCTATTTCCGATCTGAGGTCCATTGCCATATTGCTATGTAATTGCCCTAGTACCGTTGAATTATTTTTCCCAACAAGAAATTTGATTTTAAAGGTTTACATACGATCATTGGAGTCTAAATGCGGTGCCATGGTAGCTTTTATTTTGTTATAATTATGAACTATAATAATAATCTCATAAATATAAATAAACCAATAAATTTACTGCCAAAGAGCTAATCACGAGAACGTCTGGACGAATTTGTCTAATTCTAACAAAATATATACGTCGAAATCCAAGGAGGTTTTGGATTAAGAGAAAAATAGGAAATGTTTCCTTGAATAATAAAGCATTTGGTAATAATTATAATAATCCATGTTTATTGTACATACTTTCGTAGATTCTAACCGAAGTCCACCAAAAAGGCAGACACATTTGATTAAATAAAATTTGTTCAATGTTACGAATACAGTTTTTAATCTATAGTGCCGTGCACATTTTACAGACGGACCTACTGTCTAGTTTTTACTTTAGATTGCACAAAAATGAGAAATAAACAATCTAATGGAATAAAAATGCCGTTTAAACACTGTTATATAATCCACCCTCATGATGAAAGCTGTAAATGTTTACAAGTACGGTACACCTAACTCCCTTCGTATTTTTGTGTGACATGTTTACTGTAACTTAAAGGAAAATGAAGCGATGGCACACTCTTTCCTTCCTACTTGAAGCAGATCACAAGCGGCGAAAGTACATGGTGTTTGACCAAACTAGTCTTATTAAGTTTACGTATAAATATATTTTCTTTATCGGGGTAATAAATAAAAACAATTAATGCATTATAAATATCAGAAATAGAAGCTTTTTAATCTGAGTTAGCTTAAAAAAATCATAATGTTTGTTTATTTTCTTATTCCGTGCTTCAAAATAAACGCAACTATGCAACCGTAAACAGATTAGACCGGAAGGGAACATAACAGCCGGAGATGACGCTTTTCGACCTCAGTAACTTTTTAGTCGTACTATATAGTTTCTTAATTAGGACAAAACGACAAACTTTAACAAAGATACTTGAAATATCTTATACCGCAGGTAGATTAAAAGTGATGGTTATAGACGCACCTAGAAAGTCTTGAATATCAACATACTTCTTGATCAGACTAACATTAACTATGAGACCGGAAATGATTTAAAGGCCAGAGCTGACCTTTTATCATAGCAGTAATTTTTCAATCATATGTGGGTTTTACATTTTCTTCTTTAGGAAAAAAGGAAAATTATAAGTACTGCTCACGAAATAAATGACAGAGAAATAAATTATAAGAACCTATTTTTGAGATATATGTATATTTATTTCGTACAAGAGAAATGTAAGATAGAACAAATCAAAGTTTTATTCAACATTTGATTCTCTCTTTCATGAATCCTGAAATAATATGTACCTTATATTTCTACTTATTAAAGAAAAAAACTATAATACATAATAAATCCTTTCCCTAAGAAGGTTACACCCTTTGATTTTGAAAATAACGTGTAAAACTGCTAGTAGTTGTTATAACAATGTCTTTATTGTCACGAAGCTTTATTTATATAAGCAATATCGAGTACATTTTTTATGCACCCTCTACAAAGCATGTTGAACCACACCAAGTGTAACGTACTACCTTGTACGCTAACATCACCTACTCATTGTATCCAATTATTATATGCGCTCTAAGGAGTAAGCAATGTTTACAACAGCTAATAATATATCCTCAGTTATTTATTAATATGCCATACCTGGTATGTTTCCTAAACATGGATGACATTACTTCTTTAATCGTACTATACAAGTTTACTCGCACACTGAGAGATGAAATACTTTATGTGTATAAAAAATACTTGCATAAATAATTTTAAAAAATCTAAATTTGAAAATAGTATAACAATAAATATATGTAATTATCTGTGTACGTGGACTGAAAAATATTTTAATAATGTTTGATGAAAAGGGAGAGATTTGGCTTTTGAGTTTAGTAGATGTGTATTATTATTGTTCATTAATCCTTAAGGAGATGTTAGACGTTACATATTCTCCACACATATTTTAAATTTTAAATTGCGTAAGTACTTAAAAAAAAATAAATTAGTATGATTATGGGTCACTATCAGATTATAAAATTTAGTTATATATATATATATAAGAAACTATAAACAAAACCGTCCAAGTTTATCAACAGCATATTATGAAGGTACTAAGGTAAGTCGGCGTTTTTTTCAGTTTAACTGTTTTATGTTTAAAATTATGTAGATACCAAGGAGATTTAACTAGCTTGGTATTTAAATGTTAAAATTTAAATACTTTATCGCATATTTTCCTGTGGTAAAACATTTAAAATTGAACTAAAAATTTAACAAATAAAATAACTGGATAGATAATTGTACAACTTGACACGGTGGTATCATAGTATCGTATGTGTCGGACATATCAGTTTACGACGCCAGTAAACAAGCAATGTTCCTATAGGCCTAGAAGTCGTAAATACACGATTAGTCCGTTGCCACTGCTCTTGTTCAACCACCATATATCTTACGTTGCTCGCAAAGGTTATCACGAAATTTGGTTAAAAAACAAAATATTGTCTCTATATCTTAGGTTACCACGCTAGATTTCAGACATTTTTAGATTAAAGATATTAGACACTATAGTGAAAGAGGTGATCATTTTTTTGGTCTAGACCACTTAAAATACAAAATTATACATAAGTTATTAAATTGCGGCTTCAAACAGAGCCGCACAAGTTCATCAATGGTATACTGTACGCTATGTAGTAGAAATAGTTTAGGTTTAAGGAATACGCTGTTAAATTCTTAAAAACAGTAGTCTAATTTATTGTAACTACTCATACGGGGCTATGTACAATAACATCAAGTATACTTTTATTCTAAGTTGCAAACTTCATAATTCATAGCTAAAACATAAATAAACTCGCAGTAAGATGTTTTAAAAATTGGCCTCATTTTATATTGGTTTTATCTGGAAACATTTTCAACAGCAATATAATATTCGGAACATTTATTTGGTGAAAAATATCTGCAGAATACCGGATTAACTCCTCATCAGCAAACTGTTCTGAAACGGTTTGTAGTTTGGATTGTAATAATATTTCCTATTTGATACTTCACAGCCTCAAATTAAAAAATGATCAATTGTCCAGATCACGTAATATTTCTGCTGGCTTCTTTTACTCAGCGGAAATTTATTAATTTGATCTGTCTCGATAGTTATAAGGAAGCACTTACTTTTAAAACCTAATCCATAAAAACTTTGAATTACCTCTAAACAGAAAAATAGACAAAATAGTAAGAAACTTGTATTTTACATCGGGCATACAGAAGACAAAGTCATCAGCACGATGAGTTAGTTCGTAAAATCTCCATAGGTAGCAGCACAGGCTGATCATGCTCGTCTGCATGCCTTGAAGCTTGCAAATTCTAAGTGAAAATAAAGGGAGCTTATTATATAAATCAGGATATATATATATATATATATATTTTATGATTATGTAGTAAACGATTTAGGAATAGCGCCTCACCATATATCACGTAACACCGTTTGTTTATGGTATGGTATAAAGCTACATGTTTAAAATATTAAAAAGTCATAATTGTGATCAGTTCGTTTACAGGTTTTGTTACTTATTCTGTGATTTTCCCGTTTAATCATCATGCTTACCTATAAGACCTATGCAAAATTTTCATTATTAACAGTCAATTCACATGGAGTATCATAGAACTCTGTTTTGAATATTTAAAATAAAAGCTTCATGCAAATTTTGAAAGTTTTAAAGCCAAGTCGTTTTCCAGATGCTTGCGGACAGATATACATACGGATATAAATTAAATTCTTCCAGCCCTTGGATCAATGGACTCCACAATCCATCTCATAAATGCAAGTATATAAAGTGGCGTCCAGCAATAAGTAGATTGATACCAAAAAGAGTTAAGTAATAACAACTCAAAAACAAGACGGAATCAGTGTATTTGAACAAGAATTCAATCTAAATTAGAAGAATATATTTCCAACGAAAACTATTATACAATAATGATTTCCAATTAATATCTATGTCGTTACTTGTCATCTGCCACGATTGAAATTATATTAATAGTTCCCAACTAATATGATCATGTTCCATTTAGCATTGCGGTATTTAAACTTAGGTACTTTAATTATAGTAGTTACTGAAATAATTATCATGTTAACTACTAATCATCTTGTGTGTTAATTTAACAGTCAATAAGAGTAAATGTGTATGCACAATAATATGTTTTCTTAAGAGTGTGAATTTATTAGAAAATATTATGTATATAATATGGCATATATGAGGACATGATACGACATTATTTCTGCCACTAATAAAAGGTATTCTAGGTTTATGGAATATACTAATACTATATTATATTTAGTTTAGTATCGCAAGTAAATTATAATACTTATATTATTCCATTTAGAATATATTTATTTAGAGTTTAGTAATATGTTTAAAGTAGGATTAGTATAAATGTTAAATACTAACGATAAATAAGTAAAGTTTAAAAATCGAAAATATGCAAATTATTCCTTCCACACTATTTGTTACCCGCTATGGAAGGTATGGAGTTGGAAAGATTGTTAAACGATTTTTGCGAACTTTTGTTTTTGTAGGGAATAATAATGTGATAAGATTTACATTTGGATATATCAATCAGATTGAAGATCACAAAATTTAATGTTCTTATTTTTTGAATCCACGGATTATTTTAACTATTAGAACAAAATTATATCTCTATTGGATGATTCTTATAGAGGAATTATATTTTACTTAAAGATTGTCGAGGAATTATAGTCAAGGCTTATCTCACGATTTAATCAATCAAGCGCTCAAATATCTCCGGTTTAACTCACGTTCCAAACGCCTGTAAATGTGGTGTAATCGGATAGGACTAAGAGGATACCACCTCATTAGTGACTGTTGGGCTTCTTCCACGTATTCCATTGTGAGGAAAAGCCATACCTATACTGAATACTATTAACTTCTCGATGTTAATGAGTATATTGATGCGACTTATCGATGTAAGATCGATGTACAAGGAAAATCAAATTTAAGGCTATGGGATATAGGTTATAATAAAGATTATAACTTAGCATAGTATTACATAGGAAATATTTCATTTCACACTTTCATTAATAACAAGGTGGTAGGTAGGTAGTACGCCAACAACATGCATCGTAAAACAGGCTTTGCTGATGTTGCATGACAAATTTAAAATCTAGGCTATTGCATTCTTGAGATGTCTTTCGGGCAGATAAAGATAGACAAAAACGTACATAAAAGAAATATTTCTCCTCACTCCAATCCGGCTGTATAAAATAACGTTATGTAAAAAATGTAACGTTTTGAAATGAAATCCTTTTCGATATATCTTACAGATAGTAATATTGTAATATTGATAGTCTTTGTGTGACTTTAAAAGTCATATGTAACTCTCAATTTGATAAATAATATTTTTATCCTACCATCGTGTTCGCTAACGCTTAGCTAAATCACATGGGGAACACGTAGTCTCGTAAAAATTGATATTGCTTATATAGAGATGAAATATCTTTTATTCATTCATGCAACATTTCCAGTATGTAGGTCAGTTCGTTCTTCTTATAATGCGCGAGCTGAAACTCAGAGAATCAAACGGAAGTGAAATTTCTCTGACACTCAGCCAACAAAGTTCTAATAGTCTCTAAGGTACTTAGTTTTGGTTCAATGTGATAGTAAGTTTGATGAAGTTTGAGCAATAGGATTTTGTTGGCAATCTATATTTGGCAGCGAGGTTTTATAACACTAATTAATATCTTGGACTCCTACTAAGGTTTCTTTTCGTTCTATATTCGCTTAGTATTAGTATGAATCAACAATGCCTTCATACTTAACTCAAAGAGTAATAAAAATATAAACTTAACAGTAAAAAAGCTATGCACTTGCCTGCCTATATTCTGGATATTAATTGTCGGACTTATATAATATGCGATAAAACCATACGTATAGGGCTTGGTAACTTCAGCCACCCTTATAGATTCCTCCATTGCTTAATGTATGTACTGTAAAATATAACATAGGAGTTCAATACGTAGCATTTTAAGTTTGTTGGTTTAATACATAATAAAACATATTAGTACTTAACTAGTGTGATCAGATATTTATTTTTTTTAATAGTTTTATGTATAACATATTTTTTGACTTCTCTCAAAGCTATATTTGAAAAATTTCTACCTTGCTTCACAATTTCTTTTTTGAAAAGTGCCTGAAAAGGTAATGACAAACTACGAGTCAAATATCGTCTTGAAGAAAAAGCCAGAAGCAGTTAAACTTTGTCATGTAAAAGCGTAAGTGTCTTTAAAGTTATCTTCAACTTGTTGTTCAAGTTGTTTGGGTTTACGACCTTACATATACATATTTATTGACCTGCAAATGGAGAACTTTTAAATTTAATAAAAAGTTAGTGATAACCACCACTGATCTCCAGGGTATTTTATATGAATTGTACAATCGCATTTTTTTTTTGCGGGCAGAGAAGAGTGGAATTCTTCGGCACCTGCCTGGCTACGCGCTTAACATACATGTTATTTCACAGTTTTGTCGTACCGATCCATTTTATAGTCCTTTTATAATCGAAAATAGCAACAAAATTAATAATACTGAGCTACAATAACTAAGCAATTTTGACGTGTCAACGACTTAAATTAGGTTGCGGCTCGGAGTCACTCATGAAAAAGTGTAACGCCCGGTAACGTTACGATGCCCGTCCAGTGGGTCCGCCGCACGGGATCTGCACGGGATAAAGCAGATAACTGTGGGTCCGCCGCACGGGATAAAGCAGATAACTATGTTTATTCGTGAAAATGTGGAGTGCTTAGATTCGTCATTTACAACAACTACAACAATAAAGGTAAATAATTGTACACTGATATTTCATTATCGTAAACTATGATTGATTGATTAATTGTTAGATTGACACAAAAGTTGAGAAACTGAGTTTATAGGTTATGTCATACTATTGACAAATGTTGATAGTGTTAAGTAAATTATTAGTTTAAATCACTCTGCAATCAATCGTAATTCAGTCGATTGAGAAGAAACAGCGCGTATTGCTAGTCAAACACGCGCGGAGTTAGAATTTAAATGTGTTTAGCAAGAATTTCAAATTCCAATTTTAGTAAATGTTTTATTCAACTTTACCATTTACAATAACAAATTTTAATTAATTTCAAATTATGTACAATGTTTTAGTAAACGCAATATATTTCTATAGTTAAAATTTGTGCAATTCTTATTTTCATTCAATTCCTTGTTCCTATTGTGCAATTTAATAATATTCATATCAATAAATATTCTACCGAGAAAAAGACGTTGTCACGTAAAATCTTCGCCCGTAAAACCGACTTTACAGGCAACCATAATTTTTTTCAGTAAGTTTAAATTGTATCTAGATAGTCGGCATGCCCCATACAGTGCATATGTTTCAATTCTAGTAACAAAGTTACATTTATGCAAAAAGTATGTTACCCTAATTTTTATGGTATTTTGCCGCGTTAAAAGTATATTTTTACTGAACTATTTAATTTTCTTATCTGCATGTTTTCTTACTCTGCGTTCAACAACGGTTTCAAAAAGGTAGAAATAAAAGTGTAGTTACTATAAAGCTTAAGCTAGGTTTTAAATACTATACATTTATAAAAATTTAAAATAAGGTTTTAATTAATTGAACACATATATAATGGACAATAATTTACATGGTTGTACAGTCATAAAATGAGTTTCTATAGGGGTACCAAATAGATAGCAGGGAAATTAGGAATGTATGTTAAAAAAAAAAAAACATTTCATCAATAAATACATGTAAATTTACGATAGCAGTATCATATTGCTGATTTTTAACTCAGGAGTTATCTATACTCTTAAGATTTATAATAAAATGTATATAGTAATTTTGCCTTTGATATCAGCATTATAGCATAGAACAAGCATTACAAAGTACATATGTTAGAGTAACATTGTTTTCATAAAATGTTATTATGTAAAATTTAGGATAAACCAATTTCAAAATATTTACCTAGATTATTATTAAATAATTAAAACATTATGAAGGGAAACACATTGCACCTTTATTGAAGAATATTACATTGAAGAAGATTATTGGTTCTGGCTTTTGTGTGGTAGAGGTTACAGTGACCTATGTTTACATTACCTGGTTGTAACTTTACTATTAACTTTTGCTTGGTATAACTCGAGGTACCATTGGTTATATTGTTACCCATGAAATGGTACTCTGCTCTAGGAATGCGGTTATTGGTTATATTGTTACCCATGAAATGGTACTCTGCTCTAGGAATGCGGTTATTGGTTATATTGTTACCCATGAAATGGTACTCTGCTCTAGGAATGCGGTTATTGGTTTATATTGTTACCCATGAAATGGTACTCTGCTCTAGGAATGCGGTTATTGGTTATATTGTTACCCATGAAATGGTACTCTGCTCTAGGAATGCGGTTATTGGTTATATTGTTACCCATGAAATGGTACTCTGCTCTAGGAATGCGGTTAATATACGTAATAAACATTTTATAACTTTATAAGAAAATCATAGTGGAACTTAGGGTATTCTAAAATTCTTTATTTAGTAGTGTAACAGCTTTATTCGTTCCTATTACAATAATTTTATTTTTGTTTAACTAAATTTACTGTAGATATTCAGTTTTTATAAAGTATTGTATTTGAATATAATAGTATAAAATAACGATTGCAAATTTTCTTCTGAAATAGATTGAGTTTTGTTTTGTGTAACACTTCTTGTCTGGACTAATATATTTATTTTATAATGTTTAATTTTTGACCAGTTTTCTTTGCTTAGCTAGTTAACTATTTAATACAATTTTCCAAGTATCAGTTGAATGGATCTGCTATCAATTGAACTACTGTATCAATATTTATTTTTAGGTATTAGCCTACAAAGTTCTAAAAGTTTTACTCACGCATTTAATATGTAGAAAATCAGAAAAATTAACGGTATGAATAAAGGAACATGGACAGTAAAAATATGTCTTTACCATACAAGGAAGTTTTAAAATTAATTTGAAGTTTAAGGTATGATTTAATGTTATATTGTGATACCTAATCGCTAAGTTTTCTGAACGTTACGAGATTATCACAAAAATAATAGAATATTTAACAGTTTATTTTATGCAATATATATATATATATATAATATATATATATATATAATATATATATATACATATATATATATGTGTGTGTGTGTGTGTGTGTGTGTGTGTGTGTGTGTGTGTGTGTGTGTGTGTGTGTGTGTGTGTATGTGTGTGTGTGTGTGTGTGTGTGTGTGTGTGTGTGTGTGTGTGTGTACTGGAGGTTACCTGCCTGGGAGATATTATAATAATCACACGTGCATAAACTAATCACATGAAACTGTAAACAGATACAGCTTGGTACAGTCCAGTCCAATGCTCCTACTGCAGTCACATGCTCCAAGAGCATATTCAGTGGTACTATTACATTAGCATGTAGCAAATAGAAACCTGGTAAGATACTCTACTCTATATATACTCTAAGAAACAATACAATTATACTCGTTCAAGTGCCTTCCCTGATTGGTTTAACAACTGCTTTGTAAAATACTTTCTACGTAACAAATAAATGATCATCGAGTTTGATAAAAATTCATTAACCTTGTAAGATTAATCTTCATTGTATCTACTACAAAACGCTCTTATAATTAGGTTTTTTATGTAATCAGAAGAAACGTGAATGCATTAATATGCCTTCTTTATTTCTTCATTTAAACATATGTAAAACATACTGTAGTAACTAAAAATATTGATGCAGTCAAATTCTATAGTGTATAGTCACGAAATCAGAATTACTATACAAAAACTCAAATTTTTAAGAATGAAAACAGAATTAAATAAAACTCTTAATTAGTATAAGCCAAACTGTGAAAAATAAAAATCTGGATAAGTTGAATAAATATATTGCTTGATATACAAGTCAAATTGTTTTCTTAAAACAGAAGAAAGAAAAGCTCTTCTAAACTTAAAGTTTAGTTAAAATTTAAAGCTCCGTCATTTACAAATTGTAAATACCATTTCTGAAACGGTTTGTAGTTTGGATTGTAATAATATTTCCTATTATTTTGATTCTTCAGAGCCACAAATTTTTTTTTCAGTGGAAATTTATTAATTTGATCTGTCTCGATAGTTATAAGGAAGCACTTACTTTTAAAACCTAATCCATAAAAACTTTGAATTACCTCTAAACAGAAAAAATAGACAAAATAGTAAGAAACTTGTATTTTACATCGGGCATACAGAAGACAAAGTCATCAGCACGATGAGTTAGTTCGTAAAATCTCCATAGGTAGCAGCACAGGCTGATCATGCTCGTCTGCATGCCTTGAAGCTTGCAAATTCTAAGTGAAAATAAAGGGAGCTTATTATATATTCAGGATATATATATATATATATATAATTAGGTTTTTTATGTAATCAGAAGAAACGTGAATGCATTAATATGCCTTCTTTATTTCTTCATTTAAACATATGTAAAACATACTGTAGTAACTAAAAATATTGATGCAGTCAAATTCTATAGTGTATAGTCACGAAATCAGAATTACTATACAAAAACTCAAATTTTTAAGAATGAAAACAGAATTAAATAAAACTCTTAATTAGTATAAGCCAAACTGTGAAAAATAAAAATCTGGATAAGTTGAATAAATATATTGCTTGATATACAAGTCAAATTGTTTTCTTAAAACAGAAGAAAGAAAAGCTCTTGTAAACTTAAAGTTTAGTTAAAATTTAAAGCTCCGTCATTTACAAATTGTAAATACCATTTATTTTTGGATTTCTTGTAAGATAAACAAATTTGTTAATAGGAAACATTTGGGGTTATAATAATGATGTTAAATAGTGTTTGTTTCAAAAGAACGAGCAGTGATTAAAACAAGTATGTAGATATCTCAGTTTGGTAGGCAATTTGAATGAAAACAATTATGTTCCTTGAAATGATTCAATATAACCATTTACAAAATAGAACATTGCATGCTTTATTTCATGGTTCAAGAAATGTAGTTTTAAGAGTGAAACAATTTTATAGCATATTAATTATGCTGGGAAAGGAAAAACATTAAAAGTACATTGAAAGCCATGAGATATATTTTGACGCAAACACTGGACATGTACTTTCCGCAGATCATCAAATATTTATATTTTATACAAATTATATTGACAAATTAAATACGATTTCATACTTCGATGTTTAAAATATAGTTACTAGTTTTTTAACTAGGTTTTAAACTTAGCGACGTTTTTGGATTCGTATTGATGTTTGGCACTTTGAATATTACTTGTTAAAACATGCTATTCCGAGTACTGATTCAAGTTTGTAGAACTTGTGTCGTAAACTTATTCCTTTTCAATAGGGAATGTTTGCATTGTTTGTATTCATATATTTTATTTTAATGATTTTGCATTATTACTGGATGTTCTCTTCATATCGTTTTGTAAGAAAAGTATCTCCTATTAGTATTAACTGTAATAAATCATTAAGAGGCGGCCTAAAATGAAACAAAAAATCAATATTGCCTACGTTAGAAGGCGCTTGCTCCTAAACGATTAAATTTATATCAAATATCCATACATTAAAATTGTTTTGCAAAAGTCAAAAGTGGGATAGTTATACACCTAAAATATTCTTTTAAAATAATATTGTGGACGTGAGCGTAGTTGAGTAACTTCAAAAGCCAATTCACTTTAATCCCAAGAGTGTTATAGTCACGTTTATTATTGGTTCAGGATTTGGCTCACGTTTGTGTCTGAGGATTGTCAAACTAGACTTTGTTTGATTACCCTTCAGCTTATCTAGTAATTTATTTTTTTATGTAAGTTGTATTCTAGTTATATAATACACTACTTAACCATGTATCACATTTACTATTACTTTTATTTTGTGATTCATATGTCGATGAAAATTATTTATTAAATGAATAATTATTGATAGTGTTGTAAAATATCCAGCATCAAAAATAACTGATAGTGTTGCAGGATATTCAATTTACACAATACTATATATTATTCTTAATTTTCATATGAATCGTCATATTACAATGACCACACTATATACAAACTGGATACTACATAAAAATTACACGTTTTATTAAAAAAGAATGAATGTAGGATATACTTTTAACCCAGACATTAATTTTATCAAAGTAAAAAAAGTTTTCATTTTGTATAATATTTATATAGGTAAGTTTTTTCTTCACATAAAAGATTTCATTTTTTATTATTTTATATGTAATAATATTTTAAGTTTACATGTGGTCTCTCTGAAACCTTGAACTGTTTAAAGGAAGAAAATAGTTAATATGTTTCTAACTTATAAAATAAGGACTGAATTTTAAGATATCTCTGTTTTGAATTGAGATTTTCATAGTTATTATTTTTGTTATATAATTATAATTTGGTTATTCAGAAATTATTATATTCTATAAAATGCTATGTAATCTATACTGGCCAGATTATTTAAGACTGACTATACATCTAACTCGAAGGCGTAGATAGACACTAAGATGTATATCAACTAATCATTTGATATGGTAAGCAAGATACGGCATGGTACAGTCTGGTCTGCTAATGTAGTCCAATACTGTCTGTCTCAGCATATTCAGTGACATAGTATGTTAACTGGAAGCAGTCAAAAGACCTCATTTTAGTAACATAATTTTGGTGTACTTTGATACGTTAAAAATCTTGCATTAGTGAAAAATATTACATAGCTTAAAATACTAATCATAATAACGTTTTTAGTATTAAAGAAATGCAATTTGCATCTCCAAAAAGGTTAAATTAGTATATTTGGGTAAACAAAATGTTTAATAGTATTTGTATAAGAACATCTTGATATACTAATGCAACAAAGGTAACAATGTTTTTATGCATAATTACCTTATAGAGTTTTAATATTCAAAATTAAAATAGGCACTAGTAATTTGGATACGCTCACCACAGTTTACTCCATGCCAACAAAAATGTACATTTACTCGCCAAAATCTTTTATTTGTTTATCTATCCTCAGACTATGCTTCGACATATTTAGTCAGCCAAATGGGCGGTCTCCTAATCAAATTGCAAAAACTCCCCGACATTATAAAATGCATGTAACACTAAACAGCGTTTTAGACGAGTTTTTACCAAATTGAGAGATGGGGGCATTCTTAAAGTGAACGCCCGCCTGTGAGAGTAAAGATCATAAAACTGCCGGTAGGACCTAAAGTTTACTTCTCTGTATAATTTTATGCATGTATAACTGTCCGTAGGTCATCTCGAGAATGAAATAAGGTACATGTATAAAATTTATAATAGTTTAAAAATTTATGGTTTATAAATTAATGGTTTACGCCACACCATGTGTTGGTGTGTTAAGCTTTGATGAGGTATGAAAATTTCTTGTGGTATTTTTATACATGTACATTTTTATTTATTAGGTTAGTTTTAATAATAGTGATCAAATACTAAAAGTTCAGTTAGGCTAGGGAAGGTAATATAACGCATAAATGCACTAAAATAAAATCTTGTCAACAATTTTTGCAATGAATTTCAACAGATTTTTTCCATAATTTACTGAATGAAAGAAATGTTCACACATATTAAGCCTGTGTGTGACGTATAATTGCGACCAATTTCTTTACAAATTTATTAATTTTTTCACGTTGCTATCATTGTAATATCAAAGAAGTTCTTTTCCATGAAACCACACCTCAAGAGAAATTCACCCTCATCGAACTCAGAGTTTATCACGTAACAATGAAATTCCATACAGAAATTAATCAGTTCATTTTCCAGATATCATGCGGACAGACAGATTAGAGACAGAAATGAAAAGAAATTAAATTTGCCATTCCACCGAAAGACTAGCTTCTCTAATGCACAGTACCACTGATTGCATTTTGTTACTAAAAATATTAAAGAAGAAGGTTTAATTACAAAGCACGATAAAATAAAATGAAAATAAATTTGTATAGTTCTTTTGTCTAGGCAGTATACAAGCCACAATTTTCCTAAGTCTGTCCTTTCCAATTTGTACGATTATGTATCATACATCCAAACACTGAAATATAGAGATTTAAAAACATCTAAACATAGTTATTCACCGAATTTCGCATTTATAATACAAATAGGTTTAACAAGTAGTTTAATAACGGATACTAGGCTACATTTTAATATTAAAATCATATATATGATACTTAAAAGGTTAGAATAGAACGCTTTTAATGCCTCATCCAAAAGCCATATATGTGCCAGCCTCTGCTCCTGGATGTTTACTAGTCACCGGACTTTTATGACGGGTGATAAAAACATACGTGAATGGCTTGGCAGCTCAATCCAAGCTACCTGACTCTCTTATTGCTAACCCTAAGAATAGTGTATGTATCCTTTAAATGTGTCATATTGTACGTTTTTAAAACTATATAAAGTATCAGGAAAAAATAAATAACATATACACTAAATTCAGCAGTATAGCCATATAGATAAAGTGTACGCCCTTTCGAATTATTGTTCAAGGTAGCCTATATAATTATGCTTTCGGGAACCTTTCTTTATTTACCTGAAAGGAATTGGAAACATTTAAAATCATGGTTTTTAAGACCTAAACCCGAGTAAAGTGAAGCACAAGCGACATTTTTTAACTTACAGTTAAAAATTACGTTCATCGTTCTTAAAAAAATAGCTATTGATTGGACTTTGGAAATATAGACCTAAAACTAGATGTGGTTAAAAATAGTATTACTTGTATGTTATTAAAATCGTTTTTCTTTAATAAAGCTTAAGTGTGAAGTAAAACATTATGAACATTTTGAAATAATAAAAATGGTTTTTAGTAAATATTTCTTTCTTTGTAAACACGTAATGCGTATAACAGCGATAACAAGTTTTATTCCTGGCGAATAAAAGAGCAGTTATGATGTAGTGATTAAAAGTTTTTAATTTATATGTACAATATTAGTAATCTTGAAGAGTTTTTTTTATATTACACTAGCGGGCCCGGCGCGCTTTGCTGCGCATTTCAATAATTTTTTGCAAAAGTTGCCCGCGGCTTCGCACGCAATTTCCCGTTGAAAACAGTACACTATATTCACTTATTCTTTTTCTATCACATTCTAAACATTGCTGAGATAATTGATAGTCGTTCCATCGTGAGCCTCTTGGGCGTATTATGAAGGTATGTACCATATTCCTGCCTCTATCTAGCTGTTACCCACGGCTTCGCACGCAAATCTTAAGAACCGAAGTCCTTATATTACTTAGTAAATTTTTTTTTTACTATAATAAATTTTAGATTAAATTAGTTATATCTCCGATGCCACGATTGAGCTTGCTTTGTTGTCTCGATCGAGAGAATATGTACACAAGGAGTTTTGAGAACCATACTTCTGTCAAAAAAAACAACTAAGGTTGATTTTATAACATTCTTTATATTTGTAGCCAACGTAAGATAGAAATTATGATATCTGCATTACTCTTCTGATCAAGCATGAGCATGGTTTATATTAAATAAATATTGCAGTTAAAGGTGAATTTTTACGTCAAATTTGAATTGTATTATCTGGATAGTAAAGTCTATGTTTAACAGTGATTGCAAAAACAGTTTAAACAAAATTTGTCGTTTCTCTTAAGCTTACTCTATGCTTTAAAACTATAAGTGTAATATATGTTTACAAAGAACAGCTGATTAAAAATTTGAAAAGACGTTAACATATGTTTGCTGCAATGCATTTCTTATGGGTATTTCTGTAACCAGTGGGGCGGAATCCTGAATCGGGAAAGAGATGGGCATAGCTTATAAACCTTCTCCGTGGAAAAATACATATACGTACAAATTTTCATCATGATCGGTCCAATAGTTCACGATTCCATAAAGGACAAACATACAAACATTCATTTTTATATATATAGATGCAGCCACAATCTTGAAAAGAACGTTTAATTAAAAAAGATCTTACTTATATATGTGCATGTGCTATGTAATAATGAGATTCCGGGTACCATTTAAGATAGTATATTTTTTTTGAAGTTTCATCCTATATTTAACACTTTTTTTCATAAAAACTGTGATTTCATTAGTAACACAGAAGATAAATTGTTTTTGCGACAAAGATACGTGGCAATATTTTGTTATTTCTGAGGGCTGATAACAGAGCTGCGCTGCACATCATTGAATGGTAACGTTTAGATTTTTGTCATCTAATTTCTAAGTCCGAACATGGCACTATTCTCATTTAATGATTCATGAAGGTTGCTAACATGAAATGCGACATTATGTACCAGATTCTCTGCCTCACGCATGTTATGATAATTAGATGTATACAAACTAGTTACATTATATGATAAACAGGTAGTGCTTTGTGCGGTCCAGTCCTACTGTAAACCAATATACTGGCAGTATAATCAATGGACACCACATTGATTTGTAACAGCTATTGTATTCCATTGTAAAGGGAATACACATAGTTCCTTTAATGTAAACAATATGTATATATATATATATATATATATATAATTAAAATACATATTGAATCACAAAAAGTAATTGCTCCGCCGGGACTCGAACCCGGATCTCTCACTTGCCGGGTGAATATGCTACCATTAAACAGAGCCCTTACTTTTTACGAATCAATTATATTATATGTGGCCGTATCTGACTCATATGCGTTTAAATAACCAAACTAACTTATGTATGTATGTATGTATGTATGTAATATATCAACATAAATATATATTTATATAAAATATATTTGGTCTGTTCGTCCATTCTTGTCCATTCTGACAGCACAGAAAGTTCTTGAGACTTTATGCTTGAGAAACAGGTTTCTTTTGGTGTAATGAGTACTCATTATTGAGGTTGAGATCAATAGGTCAAAGACCAGTCCATCCGCATGTCTGTCCTTTAAGGTTTTACAAAACGCACATAACTGGCTGGTTGAGCTGATAGGAGCATAAAAAAGAGGATTGGTTGCTTCAATTAAATACCTTGTTTGACTTATACAAGCCTTGCAATACTTAAATAATACCTCGTTTTTTTTCTCATTTTATATTACATACAGTACAGGAGATCATACTAGACTATCTCTTCACAAACTTGCTTTAGATACATATCATTGTGGTATATGCTTAAAATAATTTAAATTTATTGTTTACTTAAAAAGTTATTTTACGGTTAAATCACAAAAATTCAAGAATACATACATGTAACTCCTATAAATTCATTTATTTATAAAGCTTTAACAAAGTTTGAAGCTGAGGTGGTATTGCGGTTTTAGATATCTTTAGTGGTATACTATAATATTTATAGTGATTTTATGAATTTTTTTAAATTATTGGTTTGCCATCCATATTTTTCTTCATAAAAAATCACATGTTTAATTCTCATTTTCAAACATTATTATTAGGATATTTTTATTCATCGCTGTGTCGCTGTGTCACTAAATACTAAATTAACGTTAGCATAAAAACAAAATACCCTTTAATTATATGTTTCAGAATTCAATACTGGGAGACAAAGTTAACTACATTAGATTCGGAGATCGGTTAAGTAAATAACTTTTAGAAGAAACACTTCCAAGGGTATTCATGGGAGAATCTCTTAATATATTCACTTAAATAAACATCCCGGTATTAACGCGAAAGTGTATTCCCTGCGGTGTTAAATAAGCGCAAGATTTATACCTATCCTTTCATACTTATTCTTTGGCTACTTTAGTTTCAAATATTGTGAGTACTGACATAATTCATAGAAATAATTATAACAGCATGACTATAAATGAGTATTTATAGAAGTCCCTTATTAGTTTTTATGAATACTAGTGAGTACCGTGCGACATTTGATTAACATACTCTTGAATCTAAGTATATAGATTCATACCCAAAAATTTAAATATTCTTCATGGTAAACGAAATACTACTTCATTGATAGTACTTAATACAGTTTGATTACACGATATTTTATTAATTTTAGAAATTTACAAATAAAATGTGTTGAAATTTAGAATTTTTTTTTATTAATTCACCTTATTTTTATGATATTTTTAATTAACTTGCAAATTAAAAAGCTAACTAATTGTATCTCTTTTTAAACGATCAATTTCAACCGAATTAAGAACTCGCAGACGAGGATGCTCAAATTGGCTCCTTGCATTGTCGGTATTAGACACCTAGACAAAAAACTCAGTCTGGATACGCAGCAGCTGTCCAATGTAATATAGATGTAGAGGTATTTTCATTGTTTCATCAGGATCACGATTGCGCATGCGTTATTAAACATAAGCTTGAATATAGCAAGTATGTGTACAAAGAAAACTAATAGTTTGGTATGTCATAGAGAAAAAATTTAGTTTAAAATTCACAAAATACTCTAATTTTTTAAAACTTTTCAGGCTCTTAAGATGGCACAGAAGCTATAAGATTTGTCAAAGGTTGGTTCAGGGTGTCATGGGCGGTACCATATGTCGACCATATCGGGTATTGTAGGTGTATGACAACACTACCTTGGGGTTTCTACATTACAATGTTGACAATATTTCATAAATAGAATGTACCATTTATTTTTAGTATTTATATTAAAATGTTATGGGGTAGTATTAAGTATTGAAGTACACCAAATTTGAGTTTAAATGTTTTTCAAATATATAATTTTTATAATAGATTTGGGAGTTAAATCTTTCATCAAGCTATTCAGTTTCTATCAATCTAATGTTTGATACATTTTTCTAAAAAAATTAGTAAATACAAGATGTATAATTTTTCTAAACCAGGATGTGACTTAACTGTATTTTGTAAATTTTTTTAAGGAAAATTGCATTTTCCGGACGTTTCCCGTAATTTAGTGATACAGTAAAATCAGTAACACTACGTTACGGTATCTCCAATCTGACATTTTTCCCTAGTGAATGACTAAATTAATACATAGGTACAATTTTGGTGTAAGTAAATAAATCATACCAAAGCATTGTGAAACATATCATATTGAGCGCCTATTCCATGCATTAAAACTCTACATCACTCACTTAATATAAACTAAACACTAATTACTAAAACTTACCTACATAGTTCAGGTAACAATAAGTTAGCATTCACTGGCTAGCCAAAATAAAATACTAATTGTTGTTTTGTATTAAGTGCATGACCATTGAATAACACCAAATCATTATACTATTTTTTTAGGACTTAAAATCTCTTTCATTACAAAAAATATGTTTACGGATATGCTTATTCTATTTATTTTTCTACTATGTCCCAGGTTTCAAAGCACGGTGATATCTTTCAAATTTATCATAGGAATGCTATAAAATTACTAAAGATTTATGTAAAAAGTAAACAATATTAACCTCCAACATTCGAATGGCTTGTTAACTTAATACTATTCTCTCTTAATAATATACTGAAGTAATAAAACTACATCCTCCCTTTGCGGTTGAACAAAATATAATTTAATGTAACATCTTATTTTCAAAAGAAACAAGTTTAGGATATTTATAATTTTTTTCCAGTTATAAGATAAAAATCGGTTTTATTGTTTGCAGTCCAGGTTCAACTAGAAGTAAAAACCACTCAGAAATGCACCCTTCTTGTATAATTAATTTAGCTTAGTAATTTATACTTTAATTTCTTCTTTTCTTTATATATTTATAACTAATATTAAGTCATATTTTTTCTCATCATTACCTATTTATATCAATTTTCCTGGCAGCCTTTAGGTGTAAATGTTTATTAAAGTTGTACCTAAATTGTACATATTTAGGACAGTGAAAAATGAAAATTCCCTAGTTAATTTTAATATAATGGATAAGATGAGGTGTTTTATTAGATTATGATAGATGGGACACTTTTATAGATAAATTAACATAAAATATTGAGCCGGTTCTATACCTATATCTCCCCGGCTCATGTGTGTGTTTTATATAGTGTGTGTGTGGTTTATTGGCTGCAGAGGCGACTGTCCTTTTGAAGGCGTTTTGGCCTTTCCGGAGAGTGGCAAAGACTCCGAGACCGTGCTGTACTAGTTAGGAGCAGCTCCAGTTTAATTATTTTGTTAAATTAAGTGTTTGTTAGTTTGCTGAGCATTTCTCCTTCTAACATGTGCAGCTAAGTTGACGGCCCCTCACTGATGAGTAAGTTTTGCTTTCTTTTAAATTTTAGTGATTATTTTCATTTTTCAAACTGTGAAGGTTAAGAGCACATGGTTTTTCAAAATTGTAGTTTTGCTTTTTATTTAGTTTTCAGTACTTCTGGCTGTTAACTAAAATTTTAAATTGGCTTTCAAATTAATTCTCTTTCACTTCTATTAGTTTTCACCCTTTCTATTCGGCTTAAATTAATTTTCTGTCTCTCAGTGAGGACCAGTCCTAGGCTATATGTTACAGTTCATTTTTATTCTGCAGCCATATTGTTTGTAATGTGTCACTTGTTATGTAGTTTTTTGTAAACAAACCCAGAGAGACTGCTGAAGGTTCATTTTACTAAATTTTTTAAGCCTTTCTGAGAGATGTAACGCTCTTCGGGTCTTTTTTAGCCCATTAATTCCCCCTTATAGCCTACTTGGTTAATTTAAGGCCTTCTGCCATCAAATTTTAAATTTAGATTCCTGTTACTAGGCTGCTACTTTTTGGCCATCAGTTTTTTTCCTAATCATTAAATTTTTTTTTTTTTTCACCAAGAGTAATACGCTTAATTTTTGTTCTGTGACAGAGGGGATTTTTCATACTAACTTTCCTTGGGGTTATTGTTTTTGAGTGGGGAATTTTATTTTAAGTGCAGAATGCCCTTCCCCTGCTTTTCAACCAATTTTGAGCCTATTCTGTCAATAAATGCCTGTTTTTAAAAAATGTTTGAACCAAATTGTTACGTATGGTAGGCTACTGCGTATACCTCAAATAAATTCCTTTATTACTTATTGTTTTAGTCTTTCAAATGAATATCTTGTTTATTTATTGTTTTCTAATGTTACCAGCTTCTATATTAAGGTTTATTTTAATTTTTATCAGTAATTGATTGGTCTGTGATATTTAAAATTTTGGTAATTTAACTTGATTAAAATTCTTGATATATAACTTTTGGCAAACTGTACTTTTCTTAAATTCTATATTGTTTGGCAACTATTTATTAATTATTATTAACTTTAAAAGGATACTAGGTTGAAACCTGGTTTCAGGGTCCAAGGGATGAATTGTTTTCTCCTGTCATCTCTCCATCAATGCGTGGTCGCAGAGAACCTTCGCCTTTGGGCTCTGCTGAAGGACGGCCACCATGATGGACATACCTACCAGTCAACATCTGTGATACCCTGTGATATTGTTATTGTTGCCATTTATATAGTTTATATTTTGTTATTTAATTTTAAGTTTAGTTTTAGATATTATTTAGTTATTTCTTGGATTTCATTAGGAGCCCCCGCCCTTAGCCGAAGGATACCGGGTGGCATTGGCATTTCTTGTTTCAAATTATGGCATTTCTAATTTTTGTATGCAGGTGCACCTGACAAGAATTGTTTGAGGTATACTACTGTGGGCACTTTTTAATTTTTTTTTTATAGTATATATATACATATTTATATTGACTGGCTAGGCCCATGTTATTGTCTTAGTAAATGAACCTGAGTATACTGACCACGGTGTTCTTTTTTTTTTACCTAGTTAGGTTTTGTTCCGGCATCCCGTTCGCCACCATGGGCACGCGCTTCCCTGTTGGTCTGCTGTGGGTGTGCGAGCGGCGATGGGCGGTATCAATGGTAGCAGAGCGTGGTTAGCTGCTCTCTCAGCTGTCTCTCAGTTCTGGTTTTGTTTGTTGGTGTAGGTTAGTGTTAGGTAGGGGGAGGTTAGAGTACACAACCTTTTCATTAGGAGCTCGCCCTAGCACAGGATACCGGGGTGGAATTGGTTTTAGTGTCTTGCTTCCTGCAGACTTACCCTTTGCAGGGAGCAGGGGACTCTAAATTGCTTAACCGCTAAATTTATCTAACTGTACTCTACTTCTCCCCTATCAATGTGTTGTTTTGTCATATTTATTGCTTCTGTGTTTTTTAGGTTGTGGTTAGTGTATATTTGCAGGGTATCCTTCTATTAGGTGGCAGGTATTGAGTTCTTCACTTGGACCTCGTCAGTGTAAGCCTTTTGTGAGTTGAGTCCACTTAGGTTACTAAGTAATTTTTGCGTACGCTTTGTTGTTTATTGTTTATTTATTTGTCTTAATTGTTTGGTATGGCTTTTTCCCTGGTGCCTGAACATCTACGCAAGCCCGAGTTTGGTTTTTGAGGTCCTGGCGAGAGGACAGAAGCCCGAGGGAGATGTGAGGGCATTAAGAGCTCAATTACGGGCTTGTATAGCGTTGGACCGCAGCTGGAATGCAGAGTTCCAAATTAACACAGAATTTTGAGTTTTGTAAAACACGAATGGAGGAATTAGAAGACGATATTTAATTTTGAGTCACTTCCCAATGTCCGGGTCAGCAAAGGCTAGATTGGCATCTCAGCTTTTACATTGGCGTGACAGAATAGTTTTACTTATGTCGGCTCCTAGTTTAGACTCTGATATTAAAAGTTGGGCTTTTTCGGCCAGTAATAAATTAAAACATGCCCTAGATGGTTTGAGTGAGGTGCGCTCGGTGAAGGAGAATGGGGTACTATTTACCGCTGTCACTCCAACGGAGGTTCCCACTACCATTACTTTTGCTAACCATCCACCGGCTCTTTCTTTCGAGCCTCCCAGAGTTACTATGTCTCCGATGGTAGTGGCCCTCCTGAAGCGGCTGGTGAGGCTTCATCATATAGTTGTGCCTTCCTTTTCTAGCTTTGGCAAAACTGCCTCATCCTTTGGGGAGTGTGTTACAACACTTCCCCAGAGTTGATGGACATGACACTAATTTACTTATCCATTTTCTTCTGGAAGTTTTTAAGCTGAGAGAATTTCCTGGTATGACAGATGCCATGCTTATGCAGATTTTAGCGCAGTTTTCCTTAAGGCCCCTTTTTGATCGCCTTCTAGACTGCCTTAAGAGAGGTGCCACCTTTGACCAGTTCCACGCCGAGATCTTGGAGTTCTTTGTACCTGCTCGGGTTAGGGAGCGCTTGCGGGTGGAACGCGTTTACCGTCCTCAGGCACCAGACGAGACGTTGAGCCATTTTGTCGGGGAGATACGGGATGTAGCCCGGGTGTTTGCGCTTGAGCTTGAGCGAAACGGAGTTGGTGAGCCTTATTTTGGAGGGCATTAAACCTGAAGAACGCTCCCGTTTGATTTTTTGTAGCCGTCCCGCATCTTTTGCGGATTTGACGACCGCCTCTCCATCATCTCTAGAGGGGTTTCAGGATGCGGATGATCAAAGGGAGGCCATGTCGAGGCATCTTCCTCACTTGCCTCCGGGGCCGGTCCATGCTCCGGTGCAGTCTGAGCCAGCAGCTGCTCCTTCCCGTAGGCAGCCTCCTACCTGTTATGGCTGCAAGCAAGTGGGACATATTAGGACCGTTTTGTCCACTTAATAAAAAAAACTAGTAAGCTTGCGGACGAGTAAGCCCGACTCGTGCCGTAAAGGTAATTTTTGAGGGCAAATATGTACCTAATTTTGATGGTAAAAGGGTAGCTGGTTTAATACAGAACAGAAAGAAAACAGAAAGAAATAGACTTGGGGACAGTTATCATCGTTGGCCGAGAGGGGAGGTTGCTGCTCTGGCTGCGCAGCAGGGAGTAAGGGCTGCCCGCTCAACCTGCCCACAACTGGATGTGCTTGTGGGGAATGTGGTGCAGAAGGCCCTGGTTGATTCTGGGTCAGCACGCAGCCTGATTTCTTTGTCGTTTTTTTGAAGATCTAAAATCCTCTGGGCTAATACGGCAGGTTGAGCCTAGTTCACTTATCTGCTGGACTGCTTCACGCACACCTTTACCTATTATCTGTAGTGCCCAGATTCACATCAAAATTAATTATTTCTCTTGGGATTGGAGCTTTTTGGTGGCTAAGGACCTGACTTTTCCTTTCATCTTGGGAGCAGATTTTATCGGAAAAACTGGCATGATTTTGGATTTGGCCTCCAGTCATGTTTTCTTTGCTTTCGCCAGGCGGGTGCTCGTTCCCTTTTTCTGATGTCGAGTCTCGTGGGACTGCTGCCTTAGAGATGGAAGATAAGAGCTTGACTCCTCCTGACCAACTAGGACATCTTACGCCGAAGAGAGGCTGAGGACATAAGGCAGATTTGTTTCCAGTTTTTCCTGAAGTCCTTACTGACAAACTGGGTACGACCAATCTCTTGGAATACGAGATTCGTCTTACAGACACCCGTCCTGTACGTTTCCCATCCATATAAGCTTGCTCCGCCCAAGATGGAGATTCTGAGAAATATGATTGATGATTTACTTAAGAGTGGGGTGATCGAGCCGTCTTGCTCAAATTTTTCCAGTCCAGCGTTTCTAGTGCCGAAACCTAATGGGAAGTCCAGATTGGTCCTGGATTATCGAAAGCTCAATGCTCAGATAGAAATTGACTCCGTGCCTCTCCCCGATTTGCATTCTGCTTTCGACTGGTTTGGTAAGGCCAAGTATTTCTCCATTTTTGATCTTAACCAGGCATACCATCAGATTCCACTAAAACACGAGTCTCGACCTCTCACTGCTTTTTGTGTGCCTTGGAATTTGTACCAGTTTCACCCGAGTGCCTATGGGCTTGGCTGTGGGGGGGCCCAAACACTCACCAGACTCCTGGATTCTATCTTTCATGATGTCAAATTTAAGTTCGTGTTCAACTATCTGGATGAACCTGCTTGTGTACAGTGAGAGTTATGAGGAGCACTTGACTCATCTAGAGGAAGTTCTAACTAGGCTGCGAGAGGTCTGCCTTACCGTCAATCCTGAAAAGGTGAGTTTTGCTCAGCCTGAAATATCGTTTTCTGGGTCATCTTGTCTCTTCTCGAGGTGTTTGTATTGATCCAGAGAGAACCCAGGGCAATCAGGGAGTTTTCCTCCTCCTAAGGATGCCAAGGGGATTGCCCGTTTTGTGGGAATGATAAATTTTTTATCGTCGTTTCATCCCCAATGTTGCTGAAGTGGCGGCCCCTCTGAACTCTCTTAGGAAAAAGGGTGCCAAGTTTGAGTGGGGTGAAGCGCAACAGACTGCTTTTGAGCAGCTGAAAGAGGCAGTGATGCAGCCTCCAGTCTTGGCTATGCCTGATTTCAGTCGTAAGTTCGTCTTGCAAACTGATGCTTCCTCCTTAGCCGTTGCTGCTGTTTTATCGCAAGAAGTAGATGGTATCCGGCAGCCCATAGCTTATGCTTCACGCACGTTAACCCCTTGTGAGAAGAAGAGTTGTTTGTTTATGAAGCTGGAATGTTTGGCTGTCGTGTTTGGAATTAAAACAAGTTCAGAACGTTACCTAGAACATAAAGAATTTTTTGTTGGAAACCGACACACCAGGCACTTTCTTGGCTCCTTGCCCAACCCCGTCAGCTCGGGAAGATTGGTCGCTGGGTAGTCCAAATTTCTGCCCTTAAGTTCACAGTGCAGCACGTGCGAGCACCCAAAATATCATAGCGGACACTCTGTCACGCATGTATCACTTACCCAACGACCACCAGAATTTATCAGAGCCGCCATGTTGTGGCGTGCTCCTAGATTTTCCTCTGGCATTTTCGGACATTGTTCCACACCAACTTAAGGATCCCGAGCTGACTGCTATCATCAATGAGCTTAAAAACGGAGGTGCCCACCCTCCTTATTTTCTGTACCGAGGTGCTCTATGCTGCCGTGACAAGCAGCGGAGAAAACCTAAGTTAGTGCTGCCAAGCTTTCTTGTACCGATGGTCTTTTCAGTATTTTCATTCTTCTCCTGTGGGTGGACATCTAGGAATTCATAAGACCATCGCGAAGATTAGGGATCAGTTCATCTGGAAAGGTATGGACCGGGATATTGCCGCTCGAGTACGTTCTTGTGAACTGTGCTCGCTAAGCAAACCCGCTCAAAATACCAAGTTGGGTCTTTTGTCATCTGAGGTGGCGGAAAAAACCTTTGGAGAAGGTTTTCATTGACTATGTTGGGCCTCTCCGCGTAGCAAGTCCGGAAATAAGTTCCTACTTGTTTGTGTGGATGCCTTCTCCAAGTTTGTTTGGTTTGTTCCCATTGCGGAGTGCTACCGCGCAGCTCACGGTGCAAGCACTTCGTAACCATTTCTTTTTCAACACTTTGGAATCCCCGCCACCTTAGTTTCCGATAATGGTTCACAGTTTGTCTCCAATATCTTTAAAAGAATGTGCTTTGGGCACGGAATCCGCCATGTGACTACTTCCCCTTTCTATCCTCAACCTTCTCACGCCGAACGGTTTTAATCGCAATCTTCGATCTGCTCTCATTGCCTTTCATGCGGAAAATCAGACCACCTGGGATCAACAACTACCTTGGATCCAATTTGCCTTTAATACGGCCCAGCATGAAAGTCACAAGGCGGTACCTTTCGAGTTATTATTTGGCTTTCCGCCAAACAACCCTTTGGCAAACCTTTGGGAAAATTAGCGATCTTCTGCCACCTCCTGGTACTCCCGATGTGAAAGCCACTTGGGAGGCAGCCAGGCGGAATCTCATTCGGGCTAGGGAGTTAGTAAGGAGGAAGTACAACCGAGGTCGTATTGCCAATCCCTTCCAGGTGGGGGATCTAGTTTTACTGCAAGGCTCACCCAGTCAGTTCGGCTGTGGATAAAAGAGCTGCTAAACTTTGCTACAGGTGGACTGGTCCCCACCGCATCTTGAAGTTTCTGACTCCGGTGACTGCCCGACTGGGAGATCCTCAGTCGGGAAGATTTTCAGGAAGGCGCACATTATCCCATCTGAAGCCTTGCCGGAGTCATCCGTGATTTCTCCTTAGTCTGTGCGGGAGGGTTTTAGGTCCAGAGGCCTGATCACCTCTGCTCCTTCTTCCCGATCAAGGGTTCCTGTGTTCTTCTTTGTACCCACACTACTCTTGGGAGGGTTTCCTTGCCTCCAACTGGATTTTCTTGGTTTTCCCTTCTGCAGACTTAAGGGTTTCCGGTTTATATTTCTTCAACCATTGGGGGGAGAGGCATTTCGTTTGGTTCTTCATTTTGAAGAAATTAACAGAGGGGAGTTCCTCCTTTTGGGGGGGGAGTCTGAGCCGGTTCTATACCTATATCTCCCCGGCTCATTGTGTGTTTTATATAGTGTGTGTGTGGTTTATTGGCTGCAGAGGCGACTGTCCTTTTGAAGGCGTTTTGGCCTTTCCGGAGAGTGGCAAAGACTCCGAGCCGTGCTGTACTAGTTAGGAGCAGCTCCAGTTTTAATTATTTTGTTAAATTAAGTGTTTGTTAGTTTGCTGAGCATTTCTCCTTCTAACATGTGCAGCTAAGTTGACGGCCCCTCACTGATGAGTAAGTTTTGCTTTCTTTTAAATTTTTAGTGATTATTTTCATTTTTCAAACTGTGAAGGTTAAGAGCACATGGTTTTCAAAATTGTAGTTTTGCTTTTTATTAGTTTTCAGTACTTCTGGCTGTTAACTAAAATTTTTAAATTGGCTTTCAAATTAATTCTCTTTCACTTCTATTAGTTTTTCACCCTTTCTATTCGGCTTAAATTAATTTTCTGTCTCTCAGTGAGGACCAGTCCTAGGCTATATGTTTACAGTTCATTTTTATTCTGCAGCCAATATTGTTTGTAATGTGTCACTTGTTATGTAGTTTTTGTAAAACAAACCCAGAGAGACTGCTGAAGGTTCATTTTACTAAATTTTTTTAAGCCTTTCTGAGAGATGTAACGCTCTTCGGGTCTTTTAGCCCATTATTCCCCCTTATAGCCTACTTGGTTAATTTAAGGCCTTCTGCCATCAAATTTTAAATTTAGATTCCTGTTACTAGGCTGCTACTTTTGGCCATCAGTTTTTTTCCTAATCATTAAATTTTTTTTTTTTTCACCAAGAGTAATACGCTTAATTTTTGTTCTGTGACAGAGGGGATTTTCATACTAACTTTCCTTGGGGTTATTGTTTTGAGTGGGGAATTTTATTTTAAGTGCAGAATGCCCTTCCCCTGCTTTTCACCAATTTTGAGCCTATTCTGTCAATAAATGCCTGTTTTAAAAATGTTTGAACCAAATTGTTACGTATGGTAGGCTACTGCGTATACCTCAAAATAAATTCCTTTATTACTTATTGTTTTAGTCTTTCAAATGGAATATCTTGTTTATTTATTGTTTTCTAATGTTACCCAGCTTCTATATTAAGTTTTATTTTAATTTTTATCAGTAATTGATTGGTCTGTGATATTTAAAATTTTGGTAATTTAACTTGATTAAAATTCTTGATATATAACTTTTGGCAAACTGTACTTTTCTTAAATTCTATATTGTTTGGCAACTATTTATTAATTATTATTAACTTTAAAAGGATACTAGGTTGAAACCTGGTTTCAGGGTCCCAAGGGATGAATTGTTTTCTCCTGTCATCTCTCCATCATGCGTGGTCGCAGAGAACCTTCGCCTTTGGGCTCTGCTGAAGGACGGCCACCATGATGGACATACCTACCAGTCAACATCTGTGATACCCTGTGATATTGTTATTGTTGCCATTTATATAGTTTATATTTTGTTATTTAATTTTAAGTTAGTTTTAGATATTATTTAGTTATTTCTTGGATTTCATTAGGAGCCCGCCCTTAGCCGAAGGATACCGGGTGGCATTGGCATTTCTTGTTTCAAATTATGGCATTTCTAATTTTTGTATGCAGGTGCACCTGACAAGAATTGTTTGAGGTATACTACTGTGGGCACTTTTTAATTTTTTTTTATAGTATATATATACATATTTATATTGACTGGCTAGGCCCATGTTATTGTCTTAGTAAAATGAACCTGAGTATACTGACCACGGTGTTCTTTTTTTTTACCTAGTTTAGTTTTTGTTCCGGCATCCCGTTCGCCACCATGGGCACGCGCTTCCCTGTTGGTCTGCTGTGGGTGTGCAAGCGGCGATGGGCGGTATCAATATTGATTAACTTTCAGTGACTCCATATTTTAAACTTCTTTAAAGTGAGTATTTAAAATTAGTAAAAAATGAGTCTGTAAAATATTTTACTGCCTCAACTCAATTTGCAATCTAAAAGTTCCCAGCCTTTGTATACACATGATCATAAGTAATTTAGTAAAAACGTGACAAGAAAGCATGATAAATTAGGCTTTAAATAACTGAAGGTTAATTTGTTTAGTAATACAGCCTAAACAGGCATAGAATTCCTTTGTAAATTTGCTTCTTCCGTTTTGGTTTTTTTTTCCATTGAAGTTTTAGGATTGCTTTTACAAGTTCATCATATTTCAATTATATTTATGTGAGTTAAATCTAACATTTTCGATGAAGAATAAATAATCCGATATGATTACTGTTATTGGTCAAGACATAGGTCTTATTAAATTAATTTTAAATATTATTTAAGCTCTCTGTTGTGGACAAAATAGATTTCATACCAAGGCTCTAAACTAAGTTTATACAAACGAAGCCTGAATACATCACTCATTTATTTAAATAAAAGTTCTAAACTTCGTCTAAACCGAGTTCTAAACCAAGAAGTTGTAGCGTAGCAACTTTGACTTCTAAAGCAGTCATTTCGAGTGCAACCTTTGTAAGTGATAGTTCTGTATCTTTTGAAATGTAAAACCGATTCAGAGAAGTTTTTCAACTTCCGTTGAAGTCAATTATACTGAATGCGGCTATTTATGATTATATTCTGAAAATACACTTTATGTTATAAAATATGTTTATTCTTTTACTTTACAAGGAAAATAGCACATTTTAAAATAAGAAATTATTAAAACGAAAGTATTAGAAAAACTAGAACCTATTGAAACATAGCCACAATATAAAGAAGACAATATGTATTTTGTATATGTGATTTATATATATATATATATATATATATATTTAATATTTATTATTTTCAGTTTTTAGGCTTCCAATAACTGTGAAAAACGTCTCTAACTCTAAATTTTTCCATTCACACGACGTAGAAAAGTTGCTTACACAACTTAATTCTTTTAATATTTCAGATACCTTGTGGAAATGTTTAGTTAAAAGTTTCCGTTTATCATCTGTTAACATTCCAGAGAGGCTAAAATATTTCCAAAATGCAATTGTATGTATATATGTATTTCGATAAAATTGCGAATATGTGTTGAGAAAAAACGTAAATAAAACATTGCACTAGCTTTCTGTTATAGAGTAAAAGTATATCTTGTGGGATAAAGAATACAAATTTTTAATTTTCTTTACTGAAAGTTTTTTCTGTAAGAGTAATTACAGATTAAAATAAATCATACAAAGTTCAAATTCTGTTAAAATCTTTTACATATTTTGTAAAATTGTAGTTGTTTTTTGAACTATTAATTTGTTTGCCACTACAGAAGCCTACCAATTGGGCAAGCAAGTTTGACATGTTTTTTAAAGGTATCAAAGAAAAAATATCAGAATAAATAAATATAAATCGAATGATACTGAATACAATCACATGGCATTTTAAAATTTGACGCAGTAAAATTTGTAGCCTAAACATTTGCAAGAGATTTTAAATTTCGGAAAAAATCAATTCCCATTGAAGTCCATCACTACGCGTTCAAAGTTTTTTTGCAGAAAAAATGTAAAAATAATTTGTATGATTGTCTGTCAAGAATGAGTAGAACTATAGACTTGAAGATCTTTGATATAACCTCAGTGATGCTTGTTACATGATACGAGGGGTATAGTACTCCTTCAATATTTATAAGAGAGTACATCATGATTCCTTATTATCAAGCCTCCCGATACTAATAATTTTCATCGAATCAGGCAGCCTGGACTTTAAAACTCTGGGGAAGGAAACAATCAAGAAGAACCCATGCAGCCTTTAACTACAGAGTGATCACCAACACTTCAGTAACACAGCCTACAGATGTACTGTCCTGTACAATATTTACTTATAAATATATATATATATATATATATATATATATATATATATATATATATATATATAATATATAAATATATCTATATTTATAAACATGTATATACATACATTCATTCAATTTGAAAAATGGCAATAGCCTAATTTAATTTCAATAAACATGTTAATAAATGTCTTTTGACAGGTATTTTTCTCCCGATCATATGTTAGTTTGGTTATTTAAACGCATATATGACAGATACGGCCAAATACAATATAATTGAATCTTAAAAAGTAAGGGCTTTGTAGTGCAATGCCGGACATTCACCCGGCAAGTGAGAAAGTACTTTTTGTGATTCAATGTTTATTGAAATTATATTTTTCTATAATTTATACATATGATTATGGTAGAACAAAGTCGTATAATTTTTGTGTTTACTTGGACCTAACAGATTATTGAAGCTTTAGCCTGTCATTGCTTCCATAATAATGTATATTTCATGTTTTCAATGACAAATCCTCTGACCAATCTTGCTTTATGGTTCACAGGGTTCCGTTAATTTGTTAAATCATAGCACCTTGATATTATTTTTCTAAAAATCTAGAAAATCGCACAAATGAAAAAATCCTTATATTTTATCATTAAAATTATTAATTTGTACAATCGAGTTTTTAAGTCCATATAAAATTCTTTGAATATAATATTAGGTTTATATAACTTAACGTAATACATTTTTATGTTGAGCAACTAATTACTACATTTCAGTTGTAATTTATTTAAGCTCATAAATTTATAAAGTTATATTTTATTTCAATATGTGAGCCCTAAAATACATGTCAAATTCTTTAGGTAATAATTCTTATTCCTCTTCATTTATGCTTATCTAAATTATATTGTTACTTATATTTGGTATATAATTGCCCAAAATTCTGATAACTTGCATTTAATTCATTCTAGTAATCCACAATGTTAGTCACAAACTCTTTTACTACAATAAATGACTTCTTTTTTCAGCTAACTTAACATACATAATTTAAGTGTGACAAAGAAAAGTAAGACATTTTTTAATCATACTAAAATCTAATCGACCTTCTTTCGTACAATATACACACTTTATTATGTAAAGTTTGTTTAAATTATTTAATACAATTTAATTAATATTTTTATTTTTGAAGGATATGAACATAGTGACGTTGAAACTGTTAAATATATATTAATAAAATTCTAAGAAATCTTCTAAGCTAAAAACTTACACTGTGTTTTCTTTGGTTTGCAAAAACTGTTTCTTAGTTTTATAGTTTCAGTGTTATGGTAGTAAAAGTTAGGTAAATTTAATAAATACCTTTGCTAATTACCAATATTGAATTTTTACTAAAATTGGAGAGTTTTCATCGTAAACTTGAATAGTTGTTCTAATCCGTAAATTAAGTGAGTAACAACTATTAATAATTATAATGGAACATGCAATAGCGCCTAATTAAGACCATTAAAACTGCCATTTTGTGGATTAATACTTCTTTTAATAGATAATGTTTATAAATGTATTGTGTCACATCCAGAAAGTAAATACGCCATAAAGTTCTATGCAATAAGGAGATTCCAGTAGAATTAAACTCGGAAAGTTTATGAAGGACGATAAAAAAGAAAGTGATTGGTCGAAATATTCCCGGTGTTTCAAACCTTTGCACTTCTTATTAACCCAAACCTGGATAAACAATTTATTTTTTGCAATTTAACTAATAATTATTTACAGATTAATCACACAAATATGCTAGAATTAGTGAAATGCTAACGTAAGCGTTCTCGAGAGTATAATGCTTTATTTTTCTATAAACTTACAATTCAGGTAATCCTGTTACGGTTCATGTAGTGAAATACAATTCTAAATCTGTAACTCAAGTAGAATAATATTTGATTAGTACTATAAGGTAATAAGACGATATTTATAAAACGTATTATCAATGTAGTAGTTTTTGAATTAATACGTGTATTTCAGCTATATGTAATAACTAATACTGCTTATGGTACATGAGCGTTTATGGACCACTTTGAGAACAGATGTTTATATAATGGAGGTAACGTTCAAGTACCTGATACGCTGAATGGTAATTGAACAATCTATAAGCAAATGTGATTACACTGGTGGAATATGGTTGCTGTTACCCTTATTTCATCAATTTTGAATAAATCCCTGTTAGATAATCATCATGTATAATCTAGTATATTTATCGAGGTTTAAAGTTGAAATTAAATTGTCCTTTCCTGTAGGGTCATAACTATGTTTTATGAAACGGGCCTAAGTATATGAAACTTTTACTAGTAACTAAATAAAGTAGTACAAGTTTTTCCCATGATAAATAATAAATTTAGACATACTAAAATACATCTCAAGATCAATAAATGAACCAAAAGTTTAAATTTCTTTATTTACCTCCTTTAATTTTAACTAAAAGGAAATAATTTAGAAGCTAACACGTACACTTTTTTTAATTAGACTAACTTTGAGAAATATTACAATTATTTTCCAATAAGTGACTGTACGTTATTAGGTACACATCAGAAACTGCTATTGATTTTTATCTTAAGCCTTCGATGTACCTGATGTATTGTTCATGAAACTTCATGAACTTTGGTAATTTTGTTCTAAAATTAGAATTTTGTAATCATTACATTTCAATCATAATTTAAACGATTGCCATTGAGAGTTATTTCAATCATTAAGTGAAGCCGTATATAAATTAGGAGAAATATTATAATATGTGTTCGTATGTAATTATTATAACCATAAGCCTCTCAAATATTCTGCAGAGATGTCTTTCTTTTGTTCAGGTGAATGGTGTATAGTACAGCTTTAATTTCCAAGGTATAAAGTAGAAGTTACGTTTATTAATAAAACATTTCATAAAGAAACAAAATTATAGTGCACTGCTGGAGTGTGTAAGAAACTAAAAAACATGACAAATACATATTTTTAATACATAGCTCTTAAGGACGTATTATTAGTTTTTGTATACAACCAAGAGGTTTCATTTCGCCGAGTATCCAAACTTGAAAGTGCGGTAAGTCAGGTACTGTTATTAAGTTAGCTTCTACACCCAAAGTATCGTATAACCTGTAACTGCACCTGACACTTGTCTTCACTTTGACTCTAATCATATCATTTCATTCTTGGCGGTACTAGGAACTACTTCAGAATTAGGTTTGTGTGAATAGTTGTACAGGTAATATCAATGAGCGCAATATAAAAACTTGTATACAAACTAACAGTATCATTTAAAATTAAGATCCAGCAACAAAGATCCAAAAAAGATAACTACGGTTGCCTTTTAGTATTTTAGTCCGACCAAGAATTTAGTTCCAAAAGCATTGCAGGACATAATGATAATATCATATATATATATGATATATATATATGATATTATATATATTTGCCATTTATACAAATTTAATGAATGTAAACAGAAGTCATTTGACAGGTATTTGGTCTTCCGATCATATGTTAGTTTGGTTATTTAAACACATATGTGAAAGAAACGGCCAAATACAAAATAATTGAATCGTAAAAAGTGAGGGCTCTGTGGTGTAATGGTAGCACATTCACCCGGAAAGTGAGAGATCCGGGTTCGAGTCCCGGCGGAGCAAGTACTTTTTGCGATTCAAAGTTTATTGAAATAAATTAAATTCGGCTATTGCCATTTATACAAATTTAATGAATGTAAACAGAAGTCATTTGACAGGTATTTGGTCTTCCGATCATATGTTAGTTTGGTTATTTAAACACATATGTGAAAGAAACGGCCAAATACAAAATAATTGAATCGTAAAAAGTGAGGGCTCTGTGGTGTAATGGTAGCACATTCACCCGGAAAGTGAGAGATCCGGGTTCGAGTCCCGGCGGAGCAAGTACTTTTTGCGATTCAAAGTTTATTGAAATAAATTTATATATATATATATATATATATATATATATTAGAGCAGTTCAGGGTTAGCAATTAGTTTATCGTATAACGATCTTACATAAAAGAATTTTAAAATTAAAGTACCTAGAATTTGTCCTGCTTCTTCTTCAGATAACAAAACACACTTAGAATTTTCTAAATAGTTCATCTGTATTCGATCTCTATCAGAGTTTTGTTCTTGTCAACAAGGAGAAGTTGTTGGACCTTGAAAAATCACTCAAATGTTTAATATCTTGGTATTTACTAAATGTACTATCTCTTTTTGAATTTATTAAATTGTATATTCATCATATATAATCGCTACCTTGGTTTCCATTGCACATGGTTCAGGAATTATATTGCTTGTGCCTATGAATAGGTGTTATTTGCAAAAGTACCTAAGACACAAGTTTGTATATGAGATCTTAAAATTTTTAGATGAATTTGAAATCAGAGAGTGACTAATAATGTCTAGCTTGAGAGGATCCAGTTTTCTTCTAATCCCACATCAGGATTGTATTTAGGCTGATCGCGTTACACTAAGCTATTACCGACAAAAATAGAGAATAATACAAGGATATAACCAGCACAAATTAAATCACTAATGTGCTGATTACTTTTATAGGAGACATTTTTGCAAATAATAAAGTTCTCTTAGAAAGAATAATGCCGTAAGATACCATGATGCAGTGCACTATGATATGGTTGCTTTAGATATTATCAGTAATGTCTTTAATATGGAAAACAGCATTAGTTGGACAGTAAATTTGCCCAATATGCTCTGTTTTTATTCCCAATATTAATGCAGTTTCTTCGAGTTTCGTAATCATCTTTATCGGAAAGATAACCGTCTAATTATGTACAATGACTCGATCAAAATTACCGCAGAGCCTACCGCAACACATTTGATCAGCAAAACAATTTTCCTATTAGCAATACACTTTAACTATCTTCACGGGTTGTTCTGTTGTGTATCGATCTAAGAATGTAAAAGTGACTAATAACTAAATATACAGGGTGGAAAAAAGTATGGAAACGCTTTCACTAATTTTGTATGGATTCACTTATACAAATTAAATTTTTGTACATCACCACTTGTATTGAGAACCTAGTTTTTGAGACCAGTGGGGACATTTTATCTTTTCAGGGGGGGACGGCCCGTGTGGAGTCGGACGAAAATCTTAAAAGTAAGCATAGGCAGAGTTTGGTATCAAATTAAAGGTCTAGTAAAGAAAAAACTCATTACCGCAAACCGCACTTAAAAGGTTGACCCTATCCAGAGTACGGGCCGTTTGAATTTCATAATTAACGTTTGATTAATTATTATTTCTCCGCAATTTCACAGTCTCAAGTAAACTGTTCTGGCTGAAAGTGACACTTTATGGAACACAATTATCCAAAAGAATTAAATTAAAAATTATCTATGTATTACAAAAAATAACCATAACTTTTAAATGAGGCGCTCAAACTGCTCTCCGAACACTTGTTGGCAATGAGCTAGTCTATTATAAAAAACCTACTGCAGTCACATTTTGAAGCATCTCGGGTGTAATTCTCCTTGCTTCTTCTAATAAACGATTTGTCAGCTCCTCAATGTTGGCTGGTTTAGTTTTATACACATTATCTTTTAAGAAGCCCCACAAAAAGAAAATCTAGTAGATTAAGATCCGGTGACCTAGCCGGCCACTCAACGGTACCCCTGCGACCAATCCAACGGTTAGGAAACACTTCATCTAACAGATTGCGCACCCGCAAATAGTAAATGGGGCGGTGCTCCATCTTGCTGAAACCATACTGCATTAAAAATTTGCCCCAAGAAGAGCACGCACTGCTGGCAAAATGTTATTTGTCAACATATTGAAATAAATTTCGCCTGTTAGATTTCCATCTATCACAAAACGGTCCTAAAATGTTTACTGTTTATTATTCCAGCCCACATATTCACTTTCTGAGGCCTTTGTGTATGGCCTTCTATCATCCAGTGTGGATTATGGTCGGTCCAGTAACGGCAATTATGCCTATTAACTTGTCCATTAACAAAGAATGTAGCTTCATCTGAAAACAATATCGAACTTAAAAAAATTTTGAATTTCGTCACACTTTCGCATCATTATTTCGCAAAATTCAGTCCTTCGATCAAAATTATCCTCTGCAAGTTCTTGGGTTAGGGTTTAATTTAAAAGGGTGATACTTTGGTTTTGTGTAAAACATTCAACACTGAGGTATGGCTCATATCAAGATCTTCTGCAGCCACTCTGGCCGAGGTGCTGGCATTTTCAACAAATGTTTGGAGTACGTCCAAAGATTTTTTGTTCATTTGTTGCCGATTTAGGCCTCCCACTTCTTTCGCGATCTTTGAATGTTCTAGTTTCTTCAAATGTTTTTACTGTCTTAAACACTGTTGACTTACTAATTGGGGGGTCTATCAAGAAAAGTGTCATTAAACAAATGCGCACTTTCATAGGGACGAACTAGATATCCATACCCACGCATCATAAGCAGCGTGATTCTCTCAAACTCACTAAGTGACATTGCTTTTAAAAACTAGTAGAATAAAATGTAAACACTTAAGTAAAAAAATTTATAACTATATCGTAGTACCTTCTAGTAAAGACTTTCAACTTTATCTTACGTGGACGAAATTATAACGTAGACTAAAAACCAAGCTGATAATTAAAAATACAAAAACTGTGGAGTTTTGCTGTGACAGTACTGTTTGTATTGCCTAAACCAGTTTATGTTTGCCTGAGACAAAAGGGCTGGAGGGACTGGACCTTGACCTCATGGAGTCAACGGTGGTATTATTGAATACTTTCAGTTTCTTGAAGACAAGACAGGAAAACCCCTATTTACAGTTATCCAACAAATTTAGAGGTAAAAAAAAATAATTTTTTGTTGGAAATTGTTTTAAAATTTACATAACCGACATAAAACATACTACTGAAAGTAAATTAGTTACTTCACAAGACAAAATTACTAAATTTCTTTGTCATGAAATTCATAAGGCCCGTACTCTGGTTTAGGGTCAACATTTTTAAGTGCGGTTTGCGGTAATTGAGTTTTTCTTTACTAGACCTTTAATTTGATACCAAACTCGGCCTATGCTTACATTTCAGATTTTCGTCCGACTCCTCACGGGCCGTCCCACTGAAAAAGATAAAATGTCCCCACTGGTCTCAAAAACTAGGTTCTTAATACAAGTGGTGATGTACAAAATTTAATTTGTATAAGTGAAGCCATAAAAAATTAGTGAAAGTGTTTCCATACTTTTTTCCACCCTGTATACCTGGGCAGTTGTTTTTACTTAAGCATAAATAATATAGTAGTTATTCAAATCCGTTGTTGTATAATGGGTCGTACTATAATATCTCCATTTATTCTTTATACATGCGATGAAAATATAGACACTCATTGACAACATACCTGGCCACTGGGTTAAGAAATAATAAATTATCTTCGGTACTTGTTTGTCGTATAATATTTATATTATTACACTAAATATATTGTACACCTTAATATTAAATTTTATATTACTAATAACATGAAAACTTTTTATATAATTACAATTTGTTACATTAACTGACTACAGGATTAGTAAATATGCACGTATTAGTTAAGTTTCAACTTAATATCCGTACAAAGTCATTGATAAAAGAACAATATTAAGAAGATGAAACTTCTCTGTCCGCATTTGTAAATATATCCTCCATAAATAGTTTCCATTGCAGTTACATAGAGTTACAAAGAAAAGTTGGGACTTTAAAGGCGCAAACGTGCTAACGCTTATCCAAGGAGGTAGTGTGCAAAAAGTGGGGAATTAAACATTCTCGTAACTACTCAAACGAAAGAATATTCAAACACTGTAGTGCATTACAAGTATGTCAGTTATTTATTTAGAACTTGTAATGTTTTAAAAGTTAATTACGCGAAATGTTCTTTATAAACAGACTTATATTCATGATGTGTATAGTACGAGCAAATAGTGTTATTATATATATATATATATATATATATATATATATATATATAAAAAACTCATTCATATTATGTTTCTATATTTTGAAACATTTTCCTGACTAAACAGCACACATAACTAATTTAACTTAATTTTTATTTGCAAGCACTGCTATATTGCTATTATTTTACAGTTTGTTTATCAAAAATTAAACTATACTAAATAATATTACCATTGCTTGAGAATGATCTAAGCAAGTGAAAATTGTTGAAATCAGTAAAAAAGCAACAGTAGATTCGTTGTGCAAAACTTTCCAGTTATGTATTTTGCAATAAAATACAGCGACTCCACATAAAACACAAGAGAAGCTCGTCCCTGTAATCAACACATGTGCACTCAATTTTGTAACGCACAAAAACAGGTGTGGCCACCCGAAATGTGTGTAACAATTCAGGCCGTGAATGTGAAATACTCCCTCTTTTATTTTATCTGCTACTAGCCCTTGTATCTATATAATAAAAATGGACTACTAAATTACTTTTAAGCACTAACATTGAGATCGATTTGTATAATTTGTTGTCAAAACTGTTTGGAAGTCCAAGAAAATTTGTTGTGATGAAAGAATTAAAACAAATTTCTCTGAATATTTTGGAATGTATGCAGATATACATGATATTCATGAAAAATAATGATAATTTAACTTACACTAAAAGCCTCTTGATACTTTTAGTTGAACTTCGCTAAAGAGAAATTTAATTTTAAACATTAATTAATTTCAGTAACAAGTAAATTTATGATAATTGATTATATTTTATATTAGAAGACTATTTATATAAAATGTTATATCTGTAAATGGTATCATAATCCAAGCAATAAAAGCATTATAAGCTATTTTTTAGTCAGACCTAAATAAATAATATGTAAGTTAGGCCATATGCCTCATGAAAACACATACATGAATTTGAACGCAGTTATAAAAGTGAATATTTTGGAATTTATGAAAATATACATGATATACATGAAACATAATAATAATTTTAATTACACTAAAAGGCTGTTGATACTTTTAGTTAAACTTCGCTAAAGAGATTAAAGTATATATTTACTTCAGTAGTTTAGTTTTATTCTTTTAAAATTAATTTCAAACATTAATTAATTTCAGTAACAAGTGAATATATGATAATTGATTATATTTTATATTTTGACTCTGGAAATGATGTCATAATAAAAGCAATAAAACAATTATAGGCTATGGTTTTTAAGGCAGACCTAAATAAATAATTAAATTTAAATTAGGCCATATGTGGCATGAGAACACATATGAATTTGAACGTAGTTATAAAGACACGGCGGAACCCCCTTATTTTGACAAGACAAATGGAGTTGTTCAAGGAAGCTGTATTTACATTTGGCTTTATACCTTTATACATACTCAAATAGAATAGCACCAATTTAAATGCAAGATTAAGTTTTATAATGCGAGAGTGCAAAGGTAATGTGGCTAAAGAATAAATTGTGACTAATGATGAAAGCAGTGCAAACAAAACATGCAAGAACATCTAACATAGGAAGACAGAATAGTACCTAATTTACAAAAACTGTAAACCTTTATAAATTAACAATACAAATATATAATAAAATTAAAAAAAATGCAGTAATGAAGTATAATAACAATATAAACTACTAAAGTTATAATTATGTTAATAAATAAACTTAAAATGTGCAACAATTGAGTATAATAGCAATATAAATTATTAATGTTATAGCAATAATAAAGAATACTAAAGCTAGAGATAATAAGCAACAACCTAATATAGTAACGATATGAACTATAAATTATTTAAAAAAAGACATAAAATAAAATAAATAATCAATCTTAAGAAACTGAAACATTGAATATTACTTTAAATCAATTCTCATTAAAGGGTTACACAGCAGCACACCTGATGGCTTGCAAGCTGGAGGAAACAATCCACCGATGAAGAAATCTGGTTCCAAGCTGCATGAGCCTCGGAATAGAGCTGTGCCGCAGGTAGTTCCTCTCAGATTGACCAGGCTCAAACAAGCGCTGTTGTCGAATACAGATCAAATATAAGATCGAATCTTCTCGAATTGACAGGTTTATGAGCCGCTACAGAAAGGAGAGATCTGCAACTCGTCGAGCGGGACATAACAGCAGCCCAGGAATACCATAAAGCGCCTCTGTACTGATTGTTGCGCTGGTAGATGTGTTGTAGTTTGAATGGACACAAGACCACAGAGGAATATACGAGCAGTGGACGAACAAAAAGCAGGGTGACCGCTGAGCGATCCTGTCCTTGCAAGCAGCCCGCCTGCCCGGCCATTGGTGGTGGTTCGGAAGTCACCTTTAAGCCGTTGGTCCCCAGGTTAAGTGTTAGAGGGCTTCTTAGCCCTAACTTCGCCTGGTAAAATAAGACATTCTTTACTTTTTACTTTTATTTTTTATAATGTGCTTATAAAAACTGACGATTTACTGCGAACACATATTCTATGAACATAGCTCTTTGTTTTTAATTTCATAATAGAGGGTGGCAGGTCTACGAACCTTCGCATCGTTAATGTTACCTTACCTCCTTGTTCTATCCACTATCAGGTTTCAAAAAACATTAAATCTCAAGGCTAAGCAGGCAGAAAAAGACAGTAAATATGTAACAATAAAATCACCGACGTGATGGATAATAATTAAAACAAACCTGTTACTTAATAAACAACTGAAGCGAACGCCTGAGGTTCAAGGTAGCTGGAGCCCTACTAAAATGTCAAAATGCAAAGTAAAAATACAATAAATAAAACGTACTTAACCCACCATAGACAGCAAAAGACTGAGGGAAGCCTAATATGGACACTTTCGTTGCCACAGTTGCAGGTAATTTGAAACGAAAAGAAGAGTCAAGATGGCGATGATTAGGAGAAGAGGAAATAAAAGGGAGAAGCCTTTAGCTTACAATTTTATTTTTGATCTCACATTAGGCATTCGGTATAAAATGTTCAATTATAGATTATGATATTTAATAAAGGTAACCGTGTATGAACCACAAAACGCAGAATACGTGATGTTTTGAAACACAGTTTGAGATAAATGCAATAATCAGATTAAAGCATCATTTATAGCCCTTTTGTTTGGTGTAATCCTTTATGCGATACAAACATTCATTGACAGACGTACTACGTTTATAACAATACTTTGTTGCTTTGATATGATCATATACTTTATCATTGAAACCCATGAAAACAAACTGTTGCTAGGAATTTAGTATAAATATCACGAGTCTTTGTAAATTGTGTATGAAAATAATAATTTTCTATCTTTATTTAATGTTAAAAATTTATTTTTATTTAACAATAGTATCGGTTACTCTTCATCTTCCCTGCAAATGTTTCTGAATATAATATACTTCTCGTATAAAAAATCTGTTTAAAACATTGCATGTTATGTGGCATGCAAATGAGCTGAAAAACGTACTATATTTTTGCAGAAAAGAAAAGTTGTCAGGTGACCTTATAGTTAACAGATAACATCTATCGACGGCGCGTGTACGCTTATGCTCTAACACATTTATGCTATTTAATAACAGTAGTAATGAATGAAACATTTGTTTCATGTAAAACGAAATCTACCTGGTCATCAATTATGGGACATTGTCAAATAAACACAAAGTAAAATAAAATACGTGACGTGATCCATACAGTGGATATCAGTGGATCATATATGCTGCTGATATTTCAATTCAATTCAAAAAACTTCAACAAAAATTATTTTTTAAATTTTATCATTCCCCATGTGCACTCGCTCGTGCGGGGTTATTATAATTTAATTGTTATACACTGTATTTTATATGGCTATACATGCAGTCTTTGTTGTACCACCATCCCCCTGTATTCGATAAGCAATATAATTTGATAACAACAAAATATACATATATAATAACTCACAAGAAGGAATAACAATAAATTAACAATATAAATAACATAACAATAACAATTTAATACATAACTAATAAACTTGTTTATAACTCAACTGTCATAGAACTGAATTTTATGCATTATAATAAATATTTATCATTTTATCACAACCTTTCAATAAATAAGCATTAATAAACAAACAAGCTATGGTCACATATATTTACTAACATAACAATAAAAATTAATGCATAACAAATAAACCTAAATATGTCAGCAATCATAGAATTTAATTTAATAACTTTATGATAAATATTTATACATTTCATCGCAACTTAAAATAAAAAAAACATTAGTAACCAAACATGCAATGGGCGTAGTTAAATAACAACAGAATAATCATTGTGCATTGAAAATCACGGCTTTGATTGTCCTCTTCAGAATTGGCAAGGTACTGCCCCGGACAACATTCATAACATTTGAATATTTATTAAATATTTCTAACAATTTATAATTCAGTTGTTTTCTTATAATTTCCCGTTTATAGAATGGCATAGCCAGAGTATTTGTAACGGATGTTGGCGTATTTCTGAAAAAAACCCTTACATTCAAACATTTCTTTATTTTTCACTGTAAACATTAATACAGAAAAAACACAGAGTTGCTGTAAATTTTAATATGCATATTTCCAAAAACATAATGTGATACACTTTTATATCTATTCATATTACATATTATTCCTAATAGTAAAATCTCTGCATTAATTGTAAGGGCATCAATATTGTAGGATAAGTTTTAACCCCCAGTGTACAATACCATAACTCAGAGATGACTCAAACCACGAGTCTAAGATACTCTGACTTTATATATATTTTCGTGTGAAAATATAACATATAATTTATTTTCTTAGTTATATCAGTGAATATGTTCTTCTTAGCTCAATCCCGTTATGGATAATCAGAAATTTCTCCTAAAAAATAAAACTGCTATAAAATCCATAAATAATTACAAATACTTTAATTATAGCGTCACAAGGTGCTTAGTTGTTTTACATGAACATAGTTTCCAAATAGACCTAAAAATTCTTTTTCTGTTAAGGTTTGAACAATAAAATATAAAACAATATAATCTTTAACAGCATGTTATAAATATAATAAATAGTTTTTGTAGTTAAACTTATCCAGCTTGAAATGAACTAAACATGTTTATAAATAGTATTTACGTGTTTTTTTACGCGAAAACATAATAATATTGTAACAAATAGTCTTATTTTTTGAATATTCTGTTTGTATAAATATATTTTCTATTTGCTAGCAATTCTAATCTTCAACTTATATATCGATTTACAAAAATTAAACACCTTATTATTACCTTATTACCACCTTATAGAAATTTGTCTTTGAACAGATATGATTATTTATTTTTATAATTTAGCAACAGTAATGCAACAAATCGTACGTTATATGATAATTCAAGCGTTATTTTATACATGGTTGCTTATGGGTTGAGCTACCCATGTCTATTAAATCTATTTGTATGAATCCCTTTGTTGAAACTGATAGTTACATAATGAATTATTGCAGTTATTGCTCAAGTTAAAAATACATGCTTACGTATTAATGGAAACAATCTGTAACAAAATGTTATAATAGCCTTGGCATTTGGTTGCTCTTTTCCGTGTTTTCATCAATATTGGCAATATTGGCCGTATTTATTATTACCCGTATTATTTATTATAACCAATCTATTTACTGATATAGTTTAAGTTAAAACTGTTCAATATGGATTTTTAGTATCATTTGCTACATTCATATTCGTGTTAAAAACCACCAATATATATATATATATAAAATATATAATATATATATATATATATATATATATATCTTATGAAAGAAACCTTCACCGTAGAGTATGGGTAGGGCTGCTTCTCTTTAACCAAGAGATCACGGTTCGATACCTAGGCAGGTATGGTTAATACACATTTTTAAGTGGGGTTTGGACCATTTTCTCTTAAAATTGTTTAGTACCCCGCCCTTATTAATATCCATACTGCGAGTTCATTACATTTCTCCTGAAATTTTATTTCAAGGAAAGCTAATAAAATTGGCAAAAATTGACAGCGTGCTTTTTAAATCCCTCCCAAACCATATTGGCAGGCATTTTTATTAAGATCGTGCTATGTGTTTTAAGTAACTAAGTAATGTGTTGTGCGAAGCTCACAACAATGTATGCAACCATGGTTTATTATTTTTTGTTGTTATTTAATGGCAAAGGTATTTTTATACCATAACAATTTTTTCTGTTTTAATGTTACGTAGTTCGACAAGAGTACATTTAAGTCTATTTTTGTTTTTAAATTCGCAATCCAAAATATCAAAAACATTGATTACATAGCAGGTTTCTTGAAAAAATCAATCTTCAAAAGTTATTAAAAATGAATCAATCTCTTATACCTTATAAACAATTTCGGCCTCTTAAATATTGACTACAAAATGTATAGGTACACATAGAATATTTGAAAGCATAGTTTTAAAAGTTGATTATTGACAGTACTTCACAAGATGGAGTATAAATGTTAATTTATCGGGCGTTAAATGTGTACTATAGCAATGAACAAAGATATTTAGACCTAAGAGTTACCTAAAAGGCGTCAAAGCCAACAATGTTAATGTTTAAATTTCATTTAAATAATACATTTGGAACCGCGTTAATATATCTTAAATGATGTATACTTTACTTTCAAACGGATTAACATGTTGTCAAATTTATTAATTAAATATTATTTGATTTAAAACATAACACAATTATTGTTATACGACTTATAAATAATATACTTATAATACAACATAAGTGTATGAACTCGTAATTAGTATAATATCATTATGGAAAAGATTATTTAAGGGAAGCATTAAAGCCTAACAATGCACTTGCCGTTCTCAGTTCAGGTGTTTTAATTGGAACTATATTTAAAATATAGATAAATAAGAAACAAAAGTATCTTTCTTACTAATTAAACACTTTTGACATTTATTCTGCTGAGATACACTGGTGGTAGTCAAACATATAATAGAAACTGAATAAATATATAAATTTTAAAGCGCACTGTAGGGTACCCTATCCTTGAAACATTTTAATCTAAAACTACGTATCCACTAAAGAAAATAAATAACAAAGGAGAGACGCCATAATATAATGTTATTGGAAGGATAAACTTTAATTGCGTAACTTGACACGGAGGTATCACATTGTCGTATATGTAGGATATATCAGTTTACGACGTCAGTAAACAAACAATGTTTTGGTCTTTAGTGGTCGTAAATACAAGTTGCCACTATTCATGCTCACCCACGAAATATCTTACACAATGCTAACACGCGTCAGCAGTGAATTTTACGATAAAACAACATTTTTTCTCTAGATCGTATGCAACCACTCAAGATATTAAACATCTTGAATTAAAGTATAGACATAGGAGTAAACCACAACACATATCACTTAACAGGATTCGCAGGGGGCGCTGGTAACATTTCAAGTCTATAGTTCGGTTCAATTTAGAGATGTCCTGCAGATAGATATATAGAGAGGCATCCCACAGAACATTTATATTTAAACTCCCCGCAGTCAAAAGAGAAGTTGTGTCAGTCTTCTGATTGATAGCTTTAAACACGCTGAGCCAAATTCAATGGGTCGACATGCACCAGCACATAACTCATTTTTGTCTATGTATTAATGAAGTTCAAAATTGAAAAGTACAGATGATCTTATCGAGATGTCTAGCAGTGATAAATTCACACTTTTATTGAATGAGCTAGGTTAATAACAGTTGTTACGATGATCTAGTGAGGATAATACTACTGTAGAGTGATCTGAAATCAAATCTTGTCATTGACTTTTCTCTACTTTTTCTATTTACAAAATGAATAAGCTGCATATATTAACGTCACACGTGATATAGTTGTACTCAACTTGATAAAACCTTTATTTCAAGTATTACTTCTTGTTAACATCATAGTTACCCATAAAGTAAAAAATACCTTTTTTTAGCCTAATAATATGTAGCGTTGAAACGCCATGCCCAACTTTGAGTGTACAGGATAGTTTGTTTTCTGGATATCATGCGGAAAGAGAGACAGACCGGCAGGAATTACATTTTTCTCTCCCCTAAAGGGATAGGCTTCGCTAATGTTTTCCCTTTAAAATATCGAAATAGAATATAACAACCTGACAGAATATCTTGTTAATTCTAATTTTATTTCTTTTTGAAAACTCTGCAATAAATAATAAGCTAGTAGAACGTGCGGCTTGAATTAAGTTAGGAATTTTAAATATTGTTGAAAATTGTATGAACAACACCACAAATACAATCGGTGAATGCCCATCTATTTTATCGCAAACTCACAGGTACACATATATCGAAGAGATCTTTCGAACTAAAATACAAACAAATGTTTTTTTACAATTACATCAAATAAATATCAAGTGAATATCAGCAATCTTAAAACGATTGATTTATTATGCTGCCAACATAGTAGTATGCTACATTACATGTAAAATAACAGTCTTCACTGAATTTTGCTTGCAGAGTTTCTAATCTAGACAAAAAGACAATCTAAGAGAAAAAACTGACACAAAAGTTACATTTAGCAAAATTTTATAATTGAACATGTTACATTATGGAACACATTTTTTTCTCTGTATTTCCTCGTGATATTTTGCCACGTAATACATAGAAATGTAAAAACATTTATTAGGTTTGTTCTTCAGTTAGCCTTCATAACAATGTTTAAATAAATAAAATTCTTATGAGCCAGTCGAGGAACTACAATGCAAGAGTCCTAAAAATCCAATAATGCCAACGCCTTTTCATATTTAATTTACACTATATATATATATATATATATATATATATATATATATATATATTCTCCGTTGCTATGTTTATAGCAATTTCATATGTTTAAGTCACTTTTGATAGTGAGCAGTTTGTTATAAAATTTATTTATTCTGTTATATTCTCGTTGCCATCACGGCCACTCAAGACCAATGTAAAAATATTGATTTATTAGTAAATTCATCTCTCCAGTAAATGGCTTTGCCAAAGCTCAGCCAACCGGTATTTAAATAAATATAGATTATACATGAACAAAATTCATACCTTTGTGAAGATGAAATTTCATACACTGTTGTATTAACACATTTTTTAGCACATACTTTTTTATAACTTCAATGAACCCATTAGCTGGCTATACTCAGACACATTACTGCAGATATCACACACATTATATCTGTTCTTCTCCTATCGGTTGCATATCACCCTATGTTTCAAATAGACATTGGTCCAGATCTGTGTCGGCGGCATTGTGGGGTAAGTGTCACATTCTCTACTATATTTAAATTTCCCAATTCCACCCCTATTTATTTTCCAAATATAACTGAAGTATTAATTTTGTATATTTACTTACGATACGTAGATTTAATATTCTTAGTTTTTCTTTAACGTTTACTTAGATTTGAAAAAATAATGTTATTTCCACCAATAATTTACACAACTGCGTCATCGCCAAATGGTATTTCTAACGTGTGCAGACTACAAGAGAAAAGGAGCTGCGCACCTTTAATAAGTCACGAAATACATTTATGAATATGTAATAAACAAGGTAGGAGTACATTACATAACGTGTCGCGCTACAGGCTTCGCTGAGGTTAGATACAAGTATAAAGACCGATATGTTAACGTGTTTGGCTATGACACATATTATCATATTATCAAATGATGTTATCATATTCTTCAAAAGTTTATTTACTCATCGGTTCACTCGTTATCAGCGTGGATGCTCAATATCAACAATGTAAACATTTTCGCAAACTCGATGCGAAATCGTATGGATTGAAATTTACATTCTTTGAACTTGATTTTGCTTATATATATATATTAAAATTTAGCTACAGTTTTACATTCTTACGTCAGTTCATTCCTGACATAACGCTAGGACATACAGACAGACAGTTGTCGACTGACAGAGACATGAAATTATTCCAGCCGATTTAATGACAGCCTTTGCTAATGTTCAGCCAAAAACTATTTATTCGTTCCTTGCTTCAAGTTGATTATTGTCGAAGTAAATAGTGTGATGGAAACAGGGTTTTTTGGCACATTTGACATTGTTCAATAATACAAAATATTACCCACGACGTGACTGTGCGCGCGCGCGCGTGTGTTGTGACTGTGGTTGTTATGGTGGGAATTAAAATGTTTTAACCTAGCTATGATTTATGTGTTTAGTAATTCACAAACACATACATACAAAGAAACCAAAAATATATACAAACAAATAGGAAAGAGATGTGTAAGTCCCGCAAAATTTGAATTATGTAGACGGAATATAAAATCTATTCTATTCTGAGATATCTTACAGATGTTTATATTACATGTGAAAATGTTACACGTTAAAATGTCATATAACATTTGTATACGATTCTTTCGTTGCCCATTACATGATGCTCTTATAAAATTGTAAGAGTATTCAATGTCCTCACTAGGAAAAACCAAGAATATACATTTTTAAATATACATACCACTGAATTCATAAAAGTTATAATGTGTTTACTTAATGAAAATGCAGTATCTTGTCATCATTTGCTGTATTTTCTTAAGCTGTAAGTAGATTCTGAAGTTTCTCTAAGAAATATCTAGAAAGCATTTGTTTTGTTTACTTTGCAGTACCTAACAGTATTACAGTAAGCTACTTTAGAATAGATACATTTACATTACAGGATTTCTGAGCTATGTTTATTGTTACATATGTGAGTACTGAATGTTGAAATTGTTGTAATATGAACATCTGGAGATAAATTCTTTTTATGTTTACATAAATTGGCTGCTTACCGTCTATTCTACATATACTTTAGTTTTTATGAGTACAATACTTGTACAGATAATATGAGAGATATTTAAGGTAAGTTAAACGCTCCTATCTCGCCCATGTTAAAAATGTATATGTTTATGACCCGTTTCCTGAGCAAACCATTTAAGGAATGTTCTGAAACTTTTACCAGCTGTTTTATATGTCTTTGTGACAGTACTGATCCTGAATTATATTAGTATTGTAATAAATAAAAATTTTGTAAATAAAACTAAAAAGAAATAAATTTTTACAATTTTAGAATTTTTTTGTTTTATTTTTTTAATATTTTTAAAAAAATAGATAGAGATATACCTGAGAATCCACATCATCACCTATATGTAGGGAACATGTGGTAAAAGTTTGGTCAAGATATCTTGTATAGTTTTTAAAAAAAAAAATGAGTCATTTGTGTTTAAAAACCGGACTTTCGGGAAACCGGGGTTCAAGTAGACCTATACCTTTTCCATTGTAACAACTGGCAATTTTATTTTGAATATAAGTTATAAATACCTTTTGAAAACCTCCTGGTATGTAATCTTCTTCTTCTACTTCAATCTTGCTCAAGATTTATCCTCCTTTTCTTCAGCCTAGCTTCCTTCGTAGCATTCCGCACCGCAATCTCCCGCTCGGTTGATTCGCTCAGTGTCCAGTTGTTGTAGCAGACAGATGGTGTTAGATCCTATGTCCTTTTTATTCCAAGCTGTTCTAAAACTTTAATCCTACTTAGGTTTCCATCATTGAAAGTAGCTATTGCATCATATGTGCCTAACTCAAGGGTATGCCTACCAACAAAAACATTTTTTGGAAGTGTTGTCCCAAAGCGCGTTGTTGAACGCCTCATTAACATTTTGTGTCTTCCCATGAAGGCATTTTCTGAGGAGGTCGGGGGTTGGAAAGATCTTTAAATATTGGCTTGATAGCCTCCATAATAGCTAACGGAATTGAATTTTTTATGTTTATAATTAGCTACTGTGCCTGCTACTTCAGCTTTGCGGAAGGCGCACCACGTGTCCGGGGGGAAAGGACACAGTCGTGCTGAGGATTGTCATCACTTGACATTTTATGGTACCAGATTGCCCAAATAGCCCTTCTCATGCTATCAAAGATTGGATTGGTTAGACCTAATAGCTCCTCCATAATATCCTTGAAGTTGGTCTATGACTTTATCAGTTAGTCTACCGGCACCCTTGAGTCCTTTCCCATCAGATAAAATTAAACTTTTGTTCCGTAGTTTTATAATTCCTCAGGCGTGTACCCAATTCTTTTCTGGATATGGCCCAATGCACTCCAGCTTTTTTTACTTCCACATCATCATATGGCCTACTACTGACTACTGCTTGGTAGGCTTTAGAGTCCCCATCACCCCAGAAAGTACTCATACTTCACTCCTCGCTTCTCCTCTGATCGGCTAAAAATAGACACCGCAGCAACAGTCTCCATACCTCCGCTTGACCCTTCATAATTTTTTATACACTTAGATATATGGTTTTTCTTTATTGGTTTCACTTGACCCACACTTCACACACCCACTGCAAAATTTTGTAAATACCTCAGCATCTAAAATTTTAACCAGTGTCAAGACTTGTCAGAGTGCACACGCCATTTTTTGATTTGTATCCTCTCTTCTGCCAAGTCCCATCATAAGCGACTGTCAGGTTTTCTATTATTTTCATCCGTTTCATTATGAAGCACAGCTTCTTCTGTTGCCTTTTGCATCGATTTCTCCACAACATCAAAGACACTCTCTCTTACAACATTTTGTATACCTTGTGTACGCTGAGTTCGGCTTTTGGCAAATTTTAATAATGCACACAACAGCTTTCCAGCCTCACCGCCTTTACGCGATACATCTAAGGCCATATAGCATTCTTAGATTATTATGTCATATAGGTTGGACTTATTACTTTTATCAGAGGTCCAGAACCGATTTTCCCCATGGCATTCCAAACATGAAAGTGACAAGTTACATGTTAAAACCGTTTCTTTTCTCTTTTACTTCACCTAAAATTACTTTTCCGCCAAAAGATTTGCACACAACATACTTGTTCAAGGCTGTATTCAAAAGAGATAGAGCAACTATAATATTTTGTTTCATCACTCGTGTACTGTGTATAGTCCACTTATACTTTCATTTAGTTTTGCTTTTGAAGCACTAGGCCTAGAATTGAATAGTAACATTAGGTCTACTAACCTCACCTTGACCTAAAGGATTTGTCCTAAAATGCTGGTTACCCTTGCATTTCCTTTTTTTAAAAACTCCTTTTGGTTTTGTCATAGTAATTAGCACTTCACAAAGAATATGATAATTATTATATAAAAACAATAACAACATAAACACCACTTGATAAACTAAATTGCAGATTTGTCAACAAACAACATTATTGGTAAGCAACAATAACTGGCAGACAAGTCAGTTTTAGTCTGCTACCTGCATCTGTTATGCATTGTTGACAACCTAACAAAAAAAATATTACACAGCTATTAGCTTTGGCATAAATACTACTATAACAAGTGTTGAAGCTGAGCGTGGTAGACTGCTCAAAACAATACAAAACTCTAGGAACATACAATTTTTTAAAAAAATAAAAAAAAATACTTCTGGACCTTCAATTGTCTTGCTCTTTTTTTTAAAATACTCAGAAAAGCTTAAATAAAAATATACAAAAATAAAAACAAAATTGTAAAAAAAATAATTTTTTTACCGTTTAACTTACCTTAAAAAAAATGCAGTGAATGCCTTATTGTGCACTGTCAATAGAACAAAATTCCTTGAATAATTCACTTGCAGACAGTACTAAATGATCCAAAAGACTTATAAGTAACATAATATATCTTGTAATATTCAATAGAATTACATCTCTTCAAAGTAGACATTATTTTATCATATTATAGTCTTATCAAATTTAAAGGCAAAGTAAAACAATCATATCCCACATCGGTATTTATAAAGCTACCTCTGCTCCTGGTGTTAATCACCGGACTTTTATGATGGGCGGTAAGACCATACTTAAAAGGCTTGGTAACTCCATACAATCCTCCAGATTCTCCAGTTGCATCACTCATGTCAGGGAAAAATTACTTACCTTTTCACTTTGTAGCAATGGAAATTTGCAGTTTTTAAACGCAATATCAGATTATAATACAAATAATACTAAGCTAGAATACATCTTGTATAATAACTTTCGATGATAACTAAATATTTTGACATAGCAAACAGTACATTTATTTGTTTTCTGGCAACAAGATTATTGCTCTGGAATTGAATAAAAAATTTTTTTAAATAAAAATGTTTTACTCAAAACGTAGTTCATAAATTTTAAAATTCACCGTGAGCCAACTAGCTGATGACAATGAAAGACACCCCTTTAGCACTTTCGACGGTGTATATAAGGTTACCTGACACAGATGTAACGTTTATTTATGTTTCTAACCATAGTATAATTAAAATAGAACACTTATAAGAACCTGAATTATATTATTTTATAGTATAAATTGAAATTTGACTAGATGTTCGATAATGGGTCATGCCACTCCATAGAATTTTAGTGATCATTAACAAATACACCTATACATTGGTATTGTGGAGTTAAATCATATCAGATAGCCCCTCCTTAGCTCACCAGAACTAGAATTAGATGTATATAATTAATAATAGTTCATGTAGAAATTGTTATTATAAATGTTTTCTCTGATTGAATGAAACAATTATTCATATTTTCAAATATGGAAGATTAAATCCTAATTATAGTCATTAAGTCAATTAAAGACTAAGTGTTAATATAATCTGTTTTTTATGTGATTTTATGCCCTAAAATTATTTATAGGCCTACATTAGAATTATTATTTATCAGAACTATATAAAACATTTATATTATGTATTTATGTTGGTCAACTTATTTAACAGTATCTACAGCTCTTACTAGGAGGCGTTGTGATACATTACATGTGCGTCACTTGATATGGTAAACAGGATACTGCTTGGTACAGTCCGGCCTCCTACTGCAGTCCAATACAGTCTGTATCAGCATATTCTGTGATACTGTATATTAACTGAGTATGCTGTATGCAAACCTCTCACGCATGCTACAATTTGTGGCTTGACTGAGATCAATATGCAGGACATTAAATAAGTTAGAAATATTAAATAGTGTTGGAATAATAATTAATTATAACTAGTTTTGTAATATAAAAAATGCATTTTTGTTTACTACAAACACAAGATACTAGTAGTAGGAGTAATAATGTTTTTATCAATTTTATGATAGTTGATGTAAAAGAAAATTTCGGCATACCAATAAATCGAAGTAACAGGGTTTATATTCATGTTTACAATATCGAGCTATAATATAAGATACTATTTTTGTCATCTAAGTTTTAGGGTTGGAAAAGTATGACTTTGCGAGACGGAATTTTAGTGTTTACGCCACTGCATTACGTGGGGTTATTGTTCAACAAATATAACCGACTGCAGACAGTCAAAACTTGTGCTTGATTACAAAAGTGTTTGCGAAAATTAACTTCCAAATGTTTTGAAACGTAAATAATATTATTGAGTGCTGTAAAAATATTTTGAATAGGTTAGTTGCATAGACGTTTAGGGAAAAACTCTTTATGTGTAAATACAAGTTCTCTGTAACAATATTTTACAAAATGTTTTGAAACGTAAATAATATTATGGAGTGCTGTAAAAATATTTTGAATAGGTTAGTTACATAGAAGTTTAGGGAAAAACTCTTTATAATGTAAATACAAGTTCTCTGTAACAATCTTTTACAAAGTAAAAAAAATCATAGTAGCCTAACAGTGACTTTTCTCCAATTCTAAAATCAGGAACCAATAAAACATTTTATAAATTACTGGATTTATAAAAAAATAAAACGTTATTTAAATGGAGATGGATAACCCTACCCAGTACTTTTTAATAAAACCATTATACATTAAACAAAAATAACCTATCTTAATTAATTTAAAAACATCCTTTTCCAATTTGAGCTCAGGAATTATGTTTTAATTCTATGTTATTTTTTTGTAAATTTATATTTAAATGTTATAAACTATATAATTTTAAACCATCACATTTTAAAAACAACTCTTATGGTCCAAATTTTGACCTTTTAACATATAAAACTAATATAATATATTTTTATCATTCAGGAAAAAGACGGACGTAAGTAATCATTAAAGATCCGGTTTTCGTAAATATCGTTCAAAGCATTCCGTATTAAACTAAAAACAAAATCAACATACCATAAAACTCTCCGCTCATAATTCTTCCATAACAAGATCAAGCACTTCCCTTGGCTGTGCGGCTTTGATATAATTATTTCATAATTTCAGTATCCGTATTTCAGAATGTCTTGTGTTTTGTGACTATGGGAAATATAAATTCATTATAAAACATAGTTTATGCAATTTATATTGAGAGAGCTACAATATTTCCACTTGAATTTCGTGAGAATGAATAAATTGGTGAGTTTACCAAATAGTTTCTACTTACAGTTATAGGCAACGCTCTGATCAGAAAAAATATAATACATTTTTACACGGTTCTTTTTATCTACCAAAGCCAGGTAATTTAACGAAAGAAAACATATTTTGAAGCATATGTTTGTCTGAAGAGAATGCAGTGGAGTAAATGTTTATTTTACGCAATAAAAAATAAACATTAATTAAAAAATTAAGGAATGCAATATCACACTAAATAATTTATTTATGCATTAATGAAAATTAAGCACAGGATTCACAAGAATTTTTTAAATATTACAATGGTATACAAATCGTATGTATTCAATGTAAGGTCAGGACGATCGTTTCAAATTTAAGGATATTGTTAATATGGCACTAAAATGCTTAGGGTCATCGAGGGGGAGTACGATGATACACAGAATGTAGAAGAATAAAAATCTGTTATTATTATTATTATTTACTATTACTATTATTTAACACCTCTTCTCCTGGGTGTTAACCACCGTACTTTTATAAAAGGTGATTGGTTCGATATCTCAATCCACCGTTCTCTCATATCGAAGAACAGTTCAGGTGTATTCAACTTGTAATACCTTACGTTGTTTTGATAACCATCTAAAGCATCAGAAACATCTTCAAATTGTATTCAGGAATGTAGCAGTGAAATCAGCCTGGCATTCCTATACAGCGCATAAACAAAGAGTTAGCTGTTTCTACATACTGGTAAGAGAAGCTTATATACTCGTATATATATATATATACATTTTTATATAAATATAAATATATATATATATATAAGTACCTGTATATTTTCTTTATTTGCTTATTTGATTCATAGAAATCGATTAAAATAATATAAAAATGTAATTCTGTACGAAACATGTAAAATTATATTTTTCATGATAAAGTACGAAATAAATAGTTTTATCAAAAACATAATAGTTTATGCAAATTTTAGATCAGGAAATTTCTTTAGGTACCTTTAAAAATAACAATTTAATGCAATTTGGAAATATGTGCGATGAGTAAAAACATTATTTGGTAAACCTAATTAAAATGATTAAATTTCTAGGGTTACATGAAATTATTTAGTTTATAGTATTTCATCAATAAAACCACTTTCCCGTAATTATTTTATATATTATCAGATGGTCTGAGAGAAAGATAAATTTAACACCTCCTTTAGATTTAGCTCTATTATTAAATTTAGGCAAAACCCTTTCATCTTACATTTTATAATTAACTCTTAAAAACGAACACAATGTTTTTAAACATGTTATAAATTAGCTTTGTAAATTTGAAATTTTCCTTTGTATTTAATGCAATTTACATTTTTTAATATTAATAACTGAGCAGAAATATATACCTTTTCAGTACAGGATTTAGAAGGTTGAAATAACAAAAACTGAAGAAACTGTTGAATTCATGTAAATGTGGGTAGTAAATGAATTCATGTAAATGAATACTAGTGAGTACCGTGCGACATTTGATTAACATACTCTTGAATCTAAGTATATAGATTCATACCCAAAAATTTAAATATTCTTCATGGTAAACGAAATACTACTTCATTGATAGTACAGTTTGATTACACGATATTTTATTAATTTTATGAATGTACAAATAAAATGTGTTGAAATTAAGAAATTTTTTTATTAATTCACCTTATTTTTATGATATTTTTTAATTAACTTGCAAATTAAAAAGCTAACTAATTGTATCTCTTTTTTAAACGATCAATTTCAACCGAATTAAGGACTCGCGGGCGAGGATGCTCAAATTGGCTCCTCGCATTGTCGGTATTAGACCCCTAGAAAAAAAAAACTCAGTCTGGTTTACGCAGCAGCTGTCCAATGTAATATAGATGTAGAGGTATGTTTGAGCAGAAATATATACCTTTCCAGTACAGAAAGCCGGATTTAAAAAGTTGAAATAACAAAACTGAAGAAACTGTTGAATTCATGTAAATACTAACTTTCATTACCACGTGACGTGAAGCGAGTCTGTATTGCTGGCAAAAATCAGCAAGTAACCAATGAATATTGTGCAACTGGTGCTGAACGGCATAAGGTCAGAAGGCATGTCAAAAGGAATCATTAACGGGCTGATATGGTTGTAGCCCATGTTCCAAGTTAGAATCAGAGAAGAGTATATACAGATACACAAATATATATTTAACATGTATAAGTACAAGAAATACAGAAGCACAAAGGCGCCAAGTAAAACTCGAAATCAGAGATGGAATTATATTTGGTGACGTGTTGGGAATCTGGTTTTTCAACATTTCTATTAATTTATAAATGCATATTGTTCACAATAATTTATAATTTTATATCTATTTCATCAATGCAATATATTATAAGCTAGTTATTTTACTTTCCCTCAAATTTGAAATGAAATGAAACGTTAAGAGGCTTAGGTAGTAAATATTTGAACGGTAGCAATTAAAGCTACGAGGAAGGACGGTTACTAATACACGTACTATGTACTTTGGCTTGCACGTCATACGTTAATTACAAGTACATAAACCAGTTACATTATATGGTAAACAGCTACTGCTTTGTATGGTTCAGTCAGGCCGTAAACCAATCGTTATAATCATAGGCATCACATTAATTCATAACGACTATTGTATTGTATTGTGTAATAAAGATTACAAAATGCTGTTATGTCATACAAAAATCTGGGTATACATTTATAACAATATGTAATATATTTAATACATTTCACCTGTCTATTTATTCGTTAATTTTTCCGTTTATGTGATAATACAGGAGGATCATAGAGGCTTGAAATTTCGGACACAGGTTCCTCTTGATGTAAGAAAACCCCTATTATTTTAAGGTCAAAATCTAAAAGGACAGTTCGCCGCTACGTTTATGTACTATTAACTCTATGGTTACGCTTTGTTGAGCCCTTTGATACCCTACATGATAAACAGAAATAGTCGTTTGAGCTGTTTATCGGGGATTGGTCCCTATAGTTAAATGTGTAATTTGTTTATTGCAACACAATAATTATGGAATGTTTGCAGTTCTTTCTAAATTGAGATTATATTTGTATATTTCCTAATAAACTTCCTTTAACATACATCAATTTGCGATAAAGTATTTATTTTTTACAACAAAAAGCATTTACATCTAGTTTACATGCATTTCCTTACATGTAATACAATATACTACAATAAACTGATTAGGCTGCTGTAATACTTTATAAAATAATACTTCAAAATTAATTCAACTTTTGATTGACACAACGTTTCGATTCAAAATTTCGCAGAATTAAAACTATTATTCAAAATACACGCTAAATATAATAAAAAGTAATATTTTATTTACGTATAGCTGTAGTATTTACTGTAATAAAAATAAAAGTTAGCGAAAAACTTCGATTTGTTATATACTACAGAATAATATTTTAAAATACGTTATTTTAAATACATAATATTAAGAGATTGATTAAGTAAAGAATTTTAAAAGTTTAGAGAAAATGTCTCTGAGGCTCTATACATAGGGGAATCTCTTAAAATATTCACTTAACTAAACATCTTGGTGTTAACGCGAAATTGTATTCCTTGCAGGTTTAAGTATTCGCAATCTTGTACTAATAATCTGTGGCTACGTTATTTTAATTCTAAACACATATTTTCCTTTTGTACTATCTATCTTGGAAATAATTGTTAAAACAAATACTTATAACTCTAACACATAATTTAAAATATAGCCTACTAATAAACATTTATATTTACAAAGACATAATTGGGTAATGGAATTTACCCAATTATAAATGTAATTATAAAATATAAAGCGTATGCTCGAAAGTAAAAAATATGGTACAAAGAAAACTAATAATTTCGTTTAGAATATAATTAAAAGTTAAAGTCATATTTGCATTCTAATTAAAAAAGATTTGACCAGGTGTTTTAAAGATTGCATTTACATAAAAAGAATTTTTTAAAGTTCTGTTTTTTTGTATGTTGGGCTGTACCGTACGATGGCCACATCTGGTGCTTTTGATTTATTGTGCCATTCCCTCGGGGTTTCAGCAATACTAATCATCGTTAAAATTCTTCGTCGTAACTTTGTAATAATTATCTTAAAGTGTTAAAAGGTACTATTTAGCATAATACACATTATTTAAGTTATATTTTTTTAAGTAAAACATAATAGTTTATGAAAATAGTCTCTTCTCAATCTCACCAGCTAAGTATACGTCTTTTATTAGCTGGGGGTCTGATACATTTTTTACACAGTTATATAAATAGACTTTTTACGGTATTAATTACTAAATCACGATATCTCTTTAAAGTTTATTAGTATATCATAATGATTTGAAATTATACAGGTTAGATACATAATAATGCTACTTATACGGGTGTTGTCATTTTGATACAGTAATACATACAAAATGTTAAAATTAAATTCGAAAATGATAAAAATATCTAAAATTTTACTTTATTTTAACACGAATATAAATGGAATTATATAAGGGTTATTGAGTACTTGGATCTATGTTAGCATTTTAGTAGATTTAAACAATTTTATTTTTTTCGATCTATATATTAAATTTGCTATTAGTGTTTGAAAATCCTTTGAAATATATTATTACTATGAAAAATCTTTTTAGTTCATATATAATAAACATATAAGTTTAGAAGCCATTTAGAACATTTAATTCCTTGTACTAAAGTAACTGTTCCATATTAACCAAGGTTTTATTACGTAAGCTATTTCAATAGCGTGTTCTACGTCACATAAATCAGATAATCCCCAAGGATTGCAAGAGTAACCCTAGCTCTGACGTCACTGGATCCGTCCTACACACATTCCTCGCCTCAACAAAGGCACTAGTAAATTGGCCTTTGCTCACAAAATTATAATATGTAAACAGTATTAGATTTCATGTTGTATAGATAATTTTAAAGCACTATATGGGATTTATACTAATGCATTGAAGGAGTTCATTGTTTAAAGAATTTATTTCTATATAAACATCTTATTATGTAAATATTTGTTCATTTTCTTTATTTGCAATACACTGTTTTAATATTCTACTATAACTATTTGGATTAATTTACGTATAATGAATTTCTGATTTAAGCTCTCTCATGGGTTTGGAAATATTGTGAATATTCTGCAAGAATTCTTAAAGAAGTATGTCGGCAATCAAAAGATCTTTGTTCAGTACGACCACGTTAAATCTGTTTCAACCCAAGACCTGACGTATATACAGAGGGAATTAGTACGAATTTCCTATACAAATAGGTCTTAATCTTATTCATTATATGGAATATCTCATTAGAAGTAATATATGTGGCTTTGCGGTCTCAACAATCGAAATATGAGCGATGTGTTTCTCACTAGTGTCTCACTATACACTTAAAATATCGATGTAAAGCAGTTAATTCTTTTCATTTATGACACATCTGGTATAATTAGTATTATTAAACTGTTCACAATAAATGTGGACAGTGCTACAACGATAAATAAATTATTTGCTGTAATAAGCAATGAAGGTTATAAGAAATATATATGACAAGAAACACATTTGTGCAGTATTTTGTTTTTGTTAGCTTGTTAAACCAGCAGTCACACAATGAGCCGTGTGACATGCAAACGTAGTAAACCGTAGTACAGTTTGAGAAGTAATTGTTAGACAAAGGCAACGTTGAAAGCTAGCATTATGTTAACATGTAACTGCAGCACGAGTATCGGGTATGCTCTAACACAATTATGAGTTTTCTCTCTGTACTGTTCACTGATACAATCATTCCCAGTTTCATTTTACATGAGTTGTTAAGTCCGTCTAATCTATGTAATCTTCACTAAATTTTACTTGCGTTGTACCGATGTTACATTTATATTCAACACGTATTTTAAACATAATAATGCTTTTCCTTTAAGAGTATCATATAGATTGACCAATTAATATAATAAATTAATAACTAATCACTAGATATTGTTCACTTTCAGAAAAATAAATTGTGTATATTGAAGAAGGCATGCTTAAAATTACAAAAAATATAATTTCCTTCCATAATTATAGGCGCTGGCTCATTGGCGTAGCGATGAGATCTTAAAAAATCACATTTAGTAACACACAGTTACAAAACATAAGGTTTTTTTAGGCTAATATTCTTTCATGAAACTGTATGAGAACACAACGTAATATAAAATCACAAAATTCATGCTCCCAGTCTTATTATAGGCTCTATAATGAGCATGAAATTTATTTGCTTAATAATACTACTTAATACAGAGTCCAAAAAATGCTCAAAATTTATAAGCCTTTTATAAAAATTATAGAGTGAGAATATGCTTGTAACAACTCCTTAAACCAAGATCTTACTAACCACGACTAAAGTTACCTTCTTATTGAATCAACTCCTTGTTCCGACTTGGCACACAGAGCCCTTTGGAAGCGTTCCAGATCATGTTGATACAAACATAAACTGAATACCACAAAATGTAGACCTACCTCTTGTTGAGTTTCTATTAACATTTTTGTCTCTTGAAAGTAGAACTAATGTTCCGGCTAGATAAAATTAGTAGATTGTTATAGTTTAATGAGTAATTAGTTACATTTTTGGGGCCAACATGATCTTTTTTTATTGATAAAATACTGAAAACTTCAACAGCAATCATTATTATATTAGATTGATTGAATTACAAGGCCAAATTACTAGATCATTGTAATAGTATAATGGACAATCTTAAATATAAGTAATCATTTGCAAGGCATTAGAATATTTCAGTTGATACAGAAAATTATGAGTATAATATTTTTTGAAAGTATTTAATATTAAGGTAACGACGTATGATATATTTTATAAATAACATAAATTTGAAGTCTGAGCTGAATTTAATTTTACATACGTTTAGCAAAGTAGGGAATCATTGGAAAGCTAATATAGTTATGTGTTGAAGAGAATTCATAAATTATAAACACAATATATAAACAATACAAAAATACAAAACTGTAGGCTGATTCTTCATAAATTAAATCTTTATATGGAACGGAATTACAGATATAATAATGTTATCTTCTAACAAAATGGTTCAATTTGGTAGTGCTTCAACTGCAAATTAAATTTAATAATTATTAAAAATATTAGAAATGCATGATTCAGTTATAAATGTCTTGAAAGATCTATTTTGCGTTGCTGTATATCAGACCATATTGCTTCGCTTTATAACTAAGCATACAGCTGATTTATTTACTCAATTGAAATAAAAACAATCTATAACACCTTATTATATAAACACTTCGATTTATTAATGAAGTTAAATTAGAAGTCGCAAAATGTAATAAAATCATCTTTCTATCAGGGACAAATCAATATTCCCTATAGACCGATGTTTAGCATTTAAATAGTACCGTACCACAAGAAGAGGTAGAGTTTCACATTAAACTTCAACAATGTAGGTAGACTCGATTGACAATAATTGTGGATATAGGCATATAAATCGTATTTTATTCATTCACAACTCATAGGAGAGGCTCCGCTAAATGCTCAGCTAAATATTACTTCAAGAAACTTTACTACATATAGGGGTCGAAATGGGGTTGAACTCTACTTTTTTTTCAACATCCCGATGTCCTAGAAAGATTAAATTTGGCATAAGTATTTGACTCGTAGTTAGAATTTTCATGAATGTTATGTTAAAGACTTTTTAAAAAAGCTCAATCACCTTCTAGGGTTGAATTTGGATTGCTATTCATAACAGAATGTAATTTTATATTTTAAATTTCTCCATTTCTTACCAAGATAAATTTTATACACAGGTAACTCACAATTTGAATATAAAAATGTAAGCATTTTCAGGAATATCAAAACCTTAAAAACAGTATAATAATATAGACCATAAATAGATCTACTAACGAATAAAGATCATCACATGACACATCATATTTCATTATTATCAAATGACTTTATTTTTTGCAAATACATAATATATTAGAAGGCGAATTTAGGATCATAAGGCCCTCTCTTCCAATTAAACTGTTGTAAATTTTTTTAGTTTTTATTTAAATTGTAACAGGTATAGGAATATTGTGAAATGTTTCTGAGATATTTTGAGAATTTCCTTAAGACTCATAAAAACTGTTTCATTGATTTTAGGAACTGAAATTATTGTATTGCTTAAAACCCAATTATTGTTAAAGGCTTCTCAAGATTTTAACATCTTAAAGTCACCATCACTTTTTTACAAGTGCATATGATGTTTTTTCATAGGATATCGCTATGATGTCTCTGATAATGGATAAGAAAACAAGGGTACCCGCTAGTATCAATATAAGAGTCAAAATAAATTATGGAAGGTATTTGACAAATTTAAAGTGGAATTAATTTATAATTATAAAGATACTTTACCTTACTTGTTATGTCAAGTTAGAATATATAAATGATTCATTATGTCAATAAAAGGATCGCCAAGTTTTGCGGTTTGGATGAAAACCGGAAAGCAATTACTTCTTATTGATTAAGCGATGCGTTCTCGATTTAATTAAATCGCTTGAATCTACACATAAGGGAGGAGATATTGGTTAAGTAATTAAACCGTATTGAGGGTAAACCAAGGGAGTGTAATTCAGTGAGAATCCGCCAGAGTGTGTGTTCTCTACGCCACAAATCAGTTAATAATTGTGGGTTTTGTAAATATCACTTTCCATGTAAGCATAGCACAATGATTTATTATTAACAACACGATATACCGTTGTTTTGAATATATGGCAAACCGTAATTCCTAGTATTTACCTGTTTAAATGCGTTAGTTATTTGAGTGTAAATTATTTAAAGAAATAGAAATGAAACTTATAGTTTGAAGCATAACAATTTTAATGTTTCATATAGGCAGAGATTATGAGATATGTATTCTCCATATATATCCGAATTCATATTAAATTAAGAATATTGTGTTTAGGACCACATAAACAACATCAGTAAATAAAATTTAGGATACCATAGAAATTCTTTGAACATACATAAATTCATGTGTATATATATATACACATATATACACATGATATAATATATACATGTGTGTGTGTGTGTGTGTGTGTGTGTGTGTGTGTGTGTATGTGAAGAATTGTTATGGTATCCTAAATGTGATTTACGCAACATTGTAGCTGTAGTGGATCATGTCAACTTGTACTTTAAGTGACTTATATCCAACTTTATTTTACTGGCATAGAGTTTTTAAATCTGTAAAGTTGTTTTGTGTTTTAGTTTGGTGTGCTAGGCAATATGATTCGGACGAAGTAGATTGTATGTTACGAAAAAATAAAAATTTAAAATATTTGTTGATTGCACGGTTTAGACCAACTGACGACCAGACTATAAAACGAGTACAGACAATAAATAAGGGCTAAAAGAGGAACGAATAGTTATAGGAGAATGTGTGTGTAGTAAAATTAGTACTTAAATGGGACTAAATAATTCACTAGAAAACGGTTAGGGACAATTCCAAAAATAATAGAAGAAAGCTTGCACGAAAAAACTGACATTGAACTGATTGAAACGAACACAATATTTAATGATGGAAATTACTTAGATAAAAAATTATTGAAACTTGACAACTGACTTTGATGAGAAGCTACTATACTATAATCAAGGAAAATTGCAGCATTTTCCCCAGACGATCGACATTTAGGTCAGAGTCCCGGGTTGTCGACTTTTTTTAGCATCGAAGATGATTTGCGGCTCATTAACACATGCATTAATAGTATAATTATTATTTATTGAACCTGTTTATATCCGATAACAGAGTTTAATTTATATTTCTACATGAAACGTAGGAATGTGAGAAGCACGGTGTTATAATAAGTGTTCATGACATAAAGCACAATATATTACTATATTTAAATACACCATTGAATAACAATAACAAAAGAGGTTAAAAAGGTATAAAACATGTATTAATAGTATACTTATAGTTATATATTGTAATATCCATTAAATCTGTTTATAACTAATAATAAAGTTTAATCTATATTTCGTAAATGAAACCTAGGAGTGTGAGAAGCACGGTGTTATAATAAGAGTTCATGGCATAAAGCACAATATATTTAAATATATAATTAAATAACAATAATAATAGTGGTTTTAAATGGAAGTTAGGTAAAAAATTCACTGAGTCTGAAAGAATGAAATAGCCCCGAGATAAGACTGCACAAGGGCACGGTAAATGGGTTTATTAAGCCGTTTGGCTTTTCAAGCCACAAACAATGGCTGACAATACACCAGTAGAATGCATATTTTTCATTGTTTTACCAGTCAACGCCAAAAACTTTAAATTTTAATTGTGTGATAAGACTAGATTTAACAAAAGTTAAATTTCAAGTGAGTATGAGAAATTCATTATTCATAATAAATTCTTTGAAAAACAACAGTATTTACATATATTACATACATACTCCCTTCTTAGATTATGCCCAAACTAGCAAACATGAAAATCTTTATCTTTATGTTTCAATCATAAACAGCCGTATAATAGAATTTTAGAGTCTTTGATATCTAAGGTATATATAGTTATTGAAATTGATTGAAAATGAATCAATTTAGCGATGTTTTAGGCCATTTGTGTCCGGATAGTTAACTATTTATGAAAAATAACATCTGTTTGCATATTAGATAAGGCTTTCTGTACTTTACCAATAATTTAATTTCCTTAAAACATTTTTGTCAACATCATTAAATACTTGCAATAATTACATTGAAATTCAAAATGTCCAAGCTCATTACTTAACTAATGTAATGAGATTGCTTAATCAGAACACCAACAACAAAGTTCCTAAATATCCTTCATTGCCTAATGTTAGTCAATTATAAATCACTCATGTAAGGCGTTTACGCATAAACATATTGCCCCACACACTTTCACTGGTGTATCATTGTAGAACTTACAGACATTGTTTGTTACAAAAATAATACCAAATAATAACAAAAATGTTTAATTATTCCTCAAGAAAATAAGTAAATTATTTCAATTGGATAAAGCTTTAATTGCACTTATGTATGCTCAAAATCTGTTTTACAATTTACTTCATAGTTAAATATAAAAATATTTTGTAAATATTTAGTACCTTACATTATATTAAACCACCTTGTAAAACCACCTTAAAACCAACATGAACAAATTACAAAACATTCCACAGGAGATGTGTTCTGATGTAATCATGCAAAAAGATAAGGTAAAATGACACGTAGATCTTATCTTCCCAAAATTACGACAGCTTACAGGGGCGCTAGTTATGTTTAGTACAATCATGTGACCTGCTGTTGCGTTGCATGAGTAAAAGAATTTTATTAATGGTTTAATTTCTAAATAAGAATATTATGAAACTACCGCAGAAACATTTTCTGTTAAAAACGTATTAAAAATATCATGTAATAAATAAAGTTTTGAAATTAATATAATTAAATCAATTAAATTTAATATACTACTTTAGTAAAAAATTAAAGTAAAAATACTGTAACATTATTAGGTTAGGTTAATGCTTTAAGTTTGTCAGTAAAAAAGGCATAAATTTGCAAAACAGGAAGTTAGCGTTCACGATACATGTTTATTGGTTAAACTAGTTTAAAGCAATTCTTTAAAGTAAACAATACAGAATATTTTAGAACTTCAATTATGGTTGCTAGTACCATTCAGTTCGGTTTAATTTGTTTATTTACACACAAATTCCTTTTAAACGATTTTAAGGGGGCTTACTTTGATAGTACCTTCAATTTATGTTTTAATACGATTGAATTTTTAATTTTATAATTAATATTACCTGATTTTCCAAAATCAAACGAATCTGTGGAGTTACTTTACGATGGAATACTCGATTCTAAAAGGCCTCCCAAAATTAAAATAATATTAGAAACCGTGTTTTATTTTACTAGTGTTATCAAATGAGAATGTTTTCAATTCTCCAAGAAATCTTCATTCAAGGTTAAGATGGTGTTATTTACCCAAGCTCACATTTACTATTTTCGAAATTCGAAATGGAATATCAACTTTAGATTTCAATCTTCGAACTACATGAAACACTAAATTGTGTTCCATATACAGTATTTTAGGAAAACTGTAAAATTTCACATTAAAACAATATATCATAGAACCTAAACAGCTTCCTGAATATTAACTAACATATTAGAGATACTGTATACCTAACCAAATAGACAAAAACGAGAAATGTAGATAAAACTAGTGTAGATAAAATTTAATTTCTTATATTTTATATGTTTTACTTAGTGTCATCAGATTAGTTTGTGTACTGATTTTATATTGATTAACGTAACACGATACGTGACGTGTTATACTTTCGAATAGTTGTAAACAACATGTTTATATATATATATATATATATATAAATATACTACATAAAATTTTATATTGTATTTTGAGCGGTGTTCTAAATTTTATAGATGTACTAATCATCCTATTAAAGAATAATAAAACTAAAATGTACTATAAAATAGTTCAAAAGCGGTTCTATGCATCGTTTAACAAAAATTTTGATTATTTAATATTGTTTAGCAATTGTCTAAGACTAACAGTGTTTCTAGAGCATTGAGTCAATGCAATGTAACTATTATGGCCAAGTAACCATAACAGCATGCATCTTTTGGTCTCTCTATTATGTACCTTTTTCCTCATTAGTACTAAATATTTTCTCATTAATAACATTTGAGATACGGTTTGAAAGTGTAACACTACCGTAAATAGTACTCAATATGAGATGAACAAAAGAGGATTTAAAGTTTTAAAATGTATTTGAATTTATGAACCACTTTTACATTTTATTCTATTAAATCCTACATTTACAACTGTAATCAACGTACTCGTAATTTTGTTCCAATTGGTACGGATTTTATTTTGTGTATAAAGTAATACTTGGTAACATCTGCTCAAGTTGAAACTCCTACGATTAATTGTCTTCTAGAAATGAAACTAATAGTCAAATATTTTACCACAACATGTGAAATCTAAAGAAAATTAAATTTATTTTATAATTCAGTTAAAATTTTAATTATTATTATTTTTATTCAATTATGTTAGGAATATTTAAATTTTAAAAATGTGTTCTCGATATAAGTGTTAAATATAAATACATAGCTAAGGTGGAGTAAAATGTGTAGATATGGTGAAACATATCATCTATTACATAAACACACAAGGTTGCTTAAAACTATCTTTATTCTGAAACAAGTGCGTCTTTAAGTTCTATATTTAAATTATTCCGTTTGGTTATTGCTCTATTTCTTCTTAGATAGTATTTCTTTGATTAATAGATTGTGAGGACATAACCACAAGGCATTTGTGGAGAACACAACAGTATAGGCGTTGGCGGGACTGAGATCTTATCTATTCTAATGGATGCATATCAACTGAGCTTAAGCCTAGAGCTACAAGCATGCAAGTCTTATTTAAATATATTTGCATTGGCTTCTTCCTTTGTAAAACATATGTTAATTATAGTGCAACTGAACTAAATTCCTTTTTAAATATTTTGAAATCAAGTTATTCATACTGAAATATTCAGTAATTTTAGGTTTGTACGACTTGCAACCTTTAGTTACTTTACTGTTGCCAACTCTTCATTGAAGAATTTTTAATGTTAGCCTTTAAACCCTACAACCAACACCTCCATGCAAGCTCCTCACCACTAGTAAGTTACCTCATAAAACTATCAATATACGCAACACCGTGCCAAATTCTGTTTTCTGTCATGTCAATTTCCTTGCATTTACATTATATATATAAATATAATGTCAAGCTATTGACAGAGTGAAAGCAATTATACCCATATATCCTTCACTGGCTATGATGGTACTGAAAGAGGGAGCAGAGATTTTAATCATAAGCTGAGTACGCCGTCAGACTTTGATATATTAAATCGGCTGTTTATCTTGTAAAACAAATATATTTCACGTTTAACTGTGCCACATCATACTAACTTGCAGATGGAGATGTTTGTTTCCTCTTTGAGTACAGTAAGGATTTTCCCCTTATTATCTATCTCGTAGTCGTTAGTTGTGTAGTGATTCAGTAATTATCTAAAAAAGGGGCTCTTATTTTCATACTACTTTTTTGGCCCAGAGTTATGAAAACCACTGTAATATTATTCATACCTAACCTGCGAGAACTTTTAATGCCTACCACATCTCTCAAAAGCAGAATAGTGTAACTTGTCTTTGGTTCAAGGGCATCAATATGAAGTAACTCCACGCTTTTTGGCTTAGCTGTGTTCAGGGTTTTTCTACAATTTATGACTGAAGTAACCTAGGAGTATCTAAGAGAGTAGCAGCTCCTTCCCTCTTGGAAATGGTGGCAAGTCTACGTACTGTAAGTCAACATTTAAGTACAAAGTTTACTTCAATCACTCTCTCCTATCTCTAAAAGTTTCCTCTCTCAGCCCTTATTTATGATTTTTATTATAGTTTAGTCAAGTTTATCAGTCAAAACCGTGTATTTAACTAAATTTAACGTTTGTATTTGGTCGTAGAATATCAATCTAATTCCTCCGAGCCGAATTGTCTAGCACACCAAACTAAACTACAAATACGTCAGTTATCGTGTAACAGAAACCATCATTGTAGATTAAAAATGCTGAAGGTAGACTCAGTGCCACAAAAAATAAAGTAAACCATAAAAATATAAAGGGAAAATACATAAAATAAGTTAAAAAGATCCACTAGAGTCACGATTACTCAAAAATAAAGAATGTTTTATAATATCAAAAATTTGACTGGAAAATAATGTTTGTATTTTTTTAAACCCAATATTACTATATACTGGTAATAGAAGTACATGACGGCATTGTGTTAATACAAACTACTATACTATACGTATCAATAAAATGTTTATTCTTCAACCTAGATTTCTCTCCTAATTGTTTAAATAATTTACTGTACACCACAATAAATAAGGTTTTTAGAGAGGTTAAAATTAGTGTTTACGTTTTTCCTTTGCTGTAAATTCAGCAGTGAATCTTGATTTTGTGAATAAACAATTGTGGATTGATTTCCTGGAAAGTGATATTTACAATACCCACAAATAACTGATTTGTGGCGTAGAGAACACACTCTCTGGCGGAGGATCACTGAATTACACTCCCTTGGTTTACCCTCAGTACGGTTTAATTACTTAGCCACAATCTCCTCCCTTTTGTGTAGACTCAAGCCATGTAATTAAATCAAGAACGCATAGCTTGATCAATAGTTAAATTATTGTTTTCCGGTTTATATTCAAATTCCATAACGTTTTCATCCTTGTATTAATACAATCAATCAGGCATTTATTCTAAGTAGACGTAATAAGTGATTTTTACAAAGTATATTTTACAACATTTGCAACAGTATTTTCCATTTCTCATCCTTATAACCATAAATTGTCTATATTAACGTATTCTGCTTAACACCATTAAATTTTTAATATTATGATAAAGCTCCCATCAATATTTCGTCGTATTGAAAACGTATTTACAAATCAAACTACTATTTATTGATTTGTCATGTAAAAGATTGAATGTAAATTATGCTACTCTTGATATATTTCAGCTCACCAAAATACAGCCTTTTTTGAGGTTCGAGGTGTCACAAGGTATCAGTTACATTTCAAAATTTTGCCTTTGGATACGGGGGGCATGGGGTTGAGCACTCCCGTTTTGAAAATATTATTTCCCGCAATAAGTACACTCCCGTTTATAGAATTTTTATACTTGGGCTATAAGTTTTATAGTACGAGTTTGAAGTTTTCAAATGAACATCCTTATATTAATACAATCGATCAGGTATATATTCTAAGTAGACATAATAAGGGAGAAGAAGTATGTTTTACATAATTTGAAGTAGTAGCTTATATTTTTTATTTGTCATACCTGTCACCATGAATTATCTATAATAACGTATTTAGCTTAAAATCATTAATTATTTTTATATTTTATGTTTACCTCTATGCCAATACTAGAAGTTATCTGTGGCTATGCATGCGATCTTACGGAGGAATAGTGTCGTATAAATTGACTCTATCCATATGGATGTAATTAATAAAACCACCATTTAATTATTTGTAAATTACAGACTGAATAAAAATTACGATACTCTCGAGATATTTCAGCTATTAAGTATTCAATCGCTCTTAAATTGATTTTATTAACTGTACTAGAGACAAATATTTTGACTTCTACCAAACCAAAACCTAAAGTAGGGGTTTAGGTTTGCTTCATTCCCTGCTTAAAACACATTTATACCCCAGTATCTCAACCTAAAACACAGCGTAAACAAGATATTACATAAGTAGGTTACAAAACGTTTTGTATATGTCTAAATGTTATCTACGTAAAAATGTCTTAGTATATTTTTAAAACGATTATTTGCTATTATAATTGTACTGAATACATTTTAAACTAAAATTTATATTCTATAACTTGTTAAAACAGTAACGTTTTAATTTTACTCTTAAATTAAATGGTATTATATTGAACAGTTTACGAAAAGATTATATTTATGGAATTTAGTGAGCCTGTACATTGTTCATTCCTTTTAATTTACAGAGCTAATCAAGACTTTGTCATAATGAAAAAACTGACTAAAGCCACAGATTATTGATTTTTAAAGTGCAGACCGAACATAAAATATAATATTCTTTCCGAATAGTATCAGACTTTTAGCTTCAAATAAAATATTTATTTCGGCAAGTCAAAACGATATTTATGCTTTCAAGGGACTTGTCGAGTAGATTGAAACCCAACAAGAGGTTGGTCTACATTTTGTGGTATTCAGTTTATGTTTGTAACAACATGATCTGGAACGCTTCCAAAGGGCTCTGTGTTCCAACTCGGAACAATGAGTGGATTGAATAAGAAGGTAACTTTAGTCGTGATTGTTAAGGTCTTTGTTAAGAGGGTATTCTCATTGAAAACTTGTTAAGTACTATTTGGAATTTGGACAAAATTATCAAACGAATAAATAATGCTCATTCATGAGCTGATTATAGCAAAATTAGAGACTTGAATTTCGTAATTGCCTATTATAGTTTATTTAGTACATTTCATTGATGGTATATATGTCTAATAAAACCACAGGTATTTGAACTGTTACTACTGTTAACGTTTACAACGGTTAATGGGAGGGCATAATAGACTTTTTGGGTTGCAATACCGTGTTGAGTCTAAATGAAAAATATATACAACGTAAGCAAAATTTAGTAACGTTTACATAGATTAGATGGACTCAAAAACTTATGTAATATTAAACTGGGAATGATTGTATCAGTGAACAGTACAAAGAGAAATGCTATAAATGTGTTAGATCATACACGATACTCGTACTGTTGTTCGATGTTATCTGTTAACATAATGCCAGCTTTCAACGTTGCCTTTGTCTAACATTACTTCTCAACCTGTACTACGTTTTTACTACGTTTGAATGTCACACGGCTCACTGTGTGACAGCTGATTTAACAAGCTAGAACACAATACTTCAAAAATGTATTTATTGTCATATATTTTTCTATAAATTGAATGTTTATTACAGCAATAAATAATTTATTGTGTTCTCATTTCCAGATTTATTCTTATAAATAGTTCACTTAGCTTCGAAGACTTAGAGGACAATTCGTGGTTTCTCTGCGTAATAATTCAGTAAAACCGTACACATGGCAAGACAGACAAAACCAAATGTAATCTGAGAAGAATGAAAACCTCCTATCCTGCCACTCTCAAATTATTACTGTGCCCTCTTCGCCTAACAGTAGATTGCCAATACCATTAAATTATGATGTAACAGTACCAACACACGACTCCCAAGCCCAACGTCATGTTTCAGTACTAGTATACTATGCACAATGTTATACCATTACTGACACATCACTCATAGTCCCGACGAAATGTGTCACCTTTGTGTCGTGATGCATCTCTACCCATGTGAATAGTCACCAATCGTGTAAGTGAAAGTGCTATGCAAGTTACAAGATCAAGATCTTTATTCGTAAATGCAAAATACATTTTTACATTACATGTCAAAATACTAAAACTATATCTAACTTAACAAATCTCTTACACAGTAAAAACATTTATCAAGAAAGTGTGTCTTTAGTTTTTTTTTTTAAATAAATGTATATTTTGCTCATTTTTAATATTCAATGGCAATGCATTGAAAGCTTTTGCACCCACGTGGTATGGACCCCTCTCAAATGCGCTAGTACTATGTGCAGCCACAGATATCAGCCCTCTTGATCTGGTCGGATACTGATGGCAGTATCCATTGCTTACAAAAAGCTTTGGATTGCCCTTAACAAAAGAGCATAGCTCGTACCCCACCAGACCCGCCAGAGTAAGTATTTTTAATTCACCGAAAAGAGGTTTACAAGTTTCGAATCTCCTACGTCCTGAGATGATTCGCAAACACCATTTCTGGAGGACAAATACTCTATTAAAATTTACTACACTGGAAGGACCCCAGAACATTAACCCGTACCTCAAAATCGATTGAACGTGAGAAAAATATACTGTTCGTAGAACATCTTGGCTACAGACCTTGGCGAGACGGCTGAGAGTAAATCCCATAATTCGAAGCCTTTTGCAGACATATTCCACGTGGCCGCCCCATGTGAGCCTATTATCGATATATAAACCCAGAAATTTAACTGAGATGTATGCAACGATTATACGATCATATGATTTCATTAAACTGCTACCACAGTAATATACTAAGAAATATAATTTGGAGCAAAATATACGACTTCGTATCGCTTCAATAAAAAGTTAAAGAGGAAATGTGTTCTTAAATTAAATTTGATTAATTATTTACTAGTAAACCATAAAAAATATATATTACAAATTTTGTGGCGTACACGAAGTACGCCACGGTGTGTAAACTTAGATGTTATTGGTGTTATGTCATTTATACATTCTGGTAAAAAGTGTTTTCAAAAATTGTGGTGTGGAAACTTCTGACAACGGAGTAACAAAATCCTACCACAGTGAGACGAAAGTGGAGCTAGCTAGAATGGGAGCAAAAGCGGGGAAATGAGATCGCCTCCTTGTTTTGCATAGTATATAATCGTTTTTTTACTTCTTGGAATTACCTTGATTATTACCTGAATTACTATGTTTAGCTTACAAATTAGGTCTTCATTCTTAGATATAAAGGTTGTTTATAAATAAATATCAGGGTTTTATCACTTTGGAGATTTTATCCCTTATAACTCAAAGTTGTAATTCATTTATACAACTAAAGAGTAACACCTTTGCGACAATTCAATTATAATGTTTTCTCCGCTATATCTTAGAAAGCGCCATTAGGAAAAATGGTGACCCGTGAGCAGTACGCAAAATCAGAATTCGTAGTAAATATGCAGCGTGCGTTCCAATTACTCTAATCTGTATACCTATTACCTAATAATACCTTATATCTAACAACTAAAAATCATGCGCTGTTCAACGTTACTGATTTATTTCATTTTCCAAGACAATAGAGAGAATATCTATCACGTCTCGATTTTTGAAAATACAATGCACATTAGCGAATTCTAATTTGTTGCACCATTAAACGGACAAGTTCAGAACCTATTTTAATGGTAAATACTTAGTAATTTCTTATTGTATATAAACCAGGTTATAATTATATATATACAGGGTGATTCATAAAAGGTGTGCAATATTTCAGGACTTGATACAGGTCATCAAAACAAGGAAAAAACTCTATTGCACATGGGTCCGGAAACGTACCGTTTACTGTCTGTCTGTCTGTTTGTGTTTTTCTTGTAATACCAACATAAATAAGAAACTACAAGAAATAACGAGTTGAAATTTGGTACACTTACTTTAGGTATCTTTTTCTAAAATGGAACAAAAATAAACTTAATTTTGCTCATTTTGTTTAGAAAATGGTGGACAGATAAATTCTTTAAATAATCATAACTTTAAGGGATTTTATTTAAAATAAAACTTTTAAATGAAAAATATGTGCGCTGTTGTCTTCAGAAAACAACGATACCACGTATGTTTCAATATTCAAATTATTAACAAAACTGTGATTTTTTTGTTTAAACCTATTACAAGTTACACAATTTAGCATTGAAATAAAAATGTTTAATTTACATTTTTAATTAACTTTCACATGTAACAAATGAGAAGATAAAATAACAAACAATAACTCATATTTAGAGAAGATGTTCAAAATGGCCTCCTCTTGCTCTAATGCAGGCTTGACATCTGCGTGTGAGGGACTGGTAGACTCGTGGCAATACATTGTTGTCATTGCGTACCATATTACATGCTGCCTCTACTAGTCCCATCAGCTGATCTCGGTTGTTAATCTGTTGGGAATAAACACACTGCTTTATGTGCCCCATAAGTAGAAGTCCAATGGATTTAGGTCGGGAGACCTTGGTGGCCAGTTCACGGGTCCAGCGTTCCCTATCCACCTATTAGGAAACTCAGCATTTAGGTGATCTGTCACAATCCTAGCGTTGTGAGGTGGTACACCATCTAGTTGATACCACGTGTGCGGCGATCACCAAGAGGAATTTCCTCTAGAATGTCTTCAACTGTTGATTGGAGTAAGTTTAGATATGATACACCATTGAGAGGTACATTACCCAGAGCTTGCATGTAAAGGCGTCCATTGTAAATAGATGCCCAGACATTGTAACCAAATCTTTGTTGAAAAACGCCTTTGTCTCGTCTCATGAGGATTGTTTATTGACCAGATATGGGTGTTATGGAAATTGTTTATCCCATCCCTACTGAAATATGATTCATCCGTCCACATTACACTAGAGATGAAGTTTTGGTTGTTTTCTACTTCATTTAACAACCATTCACAAAATACAACCCTCCTCACACTATCCACCAGGTTGCAAACGCTTGTACAGTTTGTACATGATATGGGTACATCTCCTCTCGCTTTAAAGTCTTCCAAACAAAACCTTGTGACATTCCTAAAAACGTGTAGCCACACGACGTGTGCTAATTGTTGGATCATCATCATCAACCATATTAATTTACGTCTTCTTCTTCCTCTACCGTGTGAAGTGAATGCGACCCAGCGTTATGTTTGAGGTTATCTGTAGATCCTGTGTCTGACAAACGTTCAAAAGTTCTTGAAAACACTGCTCTTGATGGATGACGCCTGTTGGGATATCGTCTTGCATACTCAGCACAAGCTTGAAGTGAATTCCCGTTACACAATCCATAAACAAAAACAATATCAGCATACTCTTTTTTACTAAAGGTGGCCATGTTGTAGGCAAATACTTATGAGACAATTTGAAATAATTAAACACCATTGTTACAACAAAACTTGTAAAACAGCTGATTGCTAAAACAGCTGATTACTAAAACAGCAGGCCTCTAATTGGCAGCTGATTAAAAACCTAATATTTTCTTACTCGGTGTTACAAGAATTTTACAAATATACAGTAAAGGTGTTTTTTATTTGTTATGTTTGTTCGAAAAAATTTTTGATTTGTATTCTGAATTTTAGAATGCACTGGAAACTCACAATAAACTGCCCAGTCTAGACTCAGCAGCCTTTTTGCAAACAGACTTGTAATAGGTTTACAAAAAAAATTCACAGTTTTGTTAATAATATGAATATCGGTGCAAAAAAAGATATTGTCGTTTTTATAAGAAAATAGCGCACATTTTTTTCATTTAAAAGTTTTATTTTAAATAAAAGCCCTACAAGTTATGATTATTTAAAGAATTTATCTTTCCACCATTTTCTAACAAAATGAGTAAAATTAAGTTTATTTTGTTCCATTTTAGAAAAAGATACCTAAAGTAAGTGTACCAAATTTCAACTCGTTATCTCTTGTAGTTTCTTATTTATGATGGTTTACAAGAAAAACACAAACAGACAGACAGACAGTAAACGGTACGTTTCAGGACCCATGTGCAATGGAGTTTTTTCTTGTTTTGATGACCTGTATCAAATCCTGAAATATTGCACACCTTTTATGAATCACCCTGTATATTACGTGGTAGTTCTGAATACAGGTATTTTGAATGCCGACATACTTCTCTAAGTATTCTTTGAAAATATTCTCTATACTTTATCCAAACTATAGGCAGAGATGAATCGTTTTAAATACCAAATATTAAGGAATAGAGTGGACCCTAAGTTTTAAAAATGAAATGACATTACATAAATCAATTTGAATTGAAAAAAAATATTTGCACTGTTCCATTTAGAAGAATTAAAAATATAATATTGCTAGTAAAACATGTTCAAATATAAAATTTATTTAAAACAATAAGCGTCTTAATGTACAGATATTATAAACTGATTTGTGGTTCTCTTTAAAAAAATGTTTAAAATGTTCAATATTATACATTTTTGTGCAAAGGCCAATTTACCAGTGCCGTAGATCAGGCGAGGAATGTGTGTAGGACGGTTCCAGTGACGTCAGAGCTAGGGTTACTCTTGTAATCCCCAAGGATTAACTGATTTATGTTTCGGAGAACACGACGTTGAAAGAGCTTACTTAATTAAACCTCTGTTAAGATAGAACATCCACTTGAGTACATGGATTTTAATGTTTTAAATGGCTTCTAAACTGATATATTAATCTGATATCTGATATATGTTAATTAAATAAGGGCTAAAAAATATTTTTTTCGTAATAATATATTCTTTAAATTGATTTCAATACCCTCATTACTTAAAATCTGATCATACATTTTTATATTGTTTGCTAACGTTAACTTTCCATTTTCTATATACATCTAAAGTGTGTACATTACCCCAAAAACACTACTAAGCTGCTAACCTTGATCAAAGTACTCGATGTACCCCGTATTATAAGTTTTAAGGCAATAAGAAAAACGTCAAAGTACCCTAAATATTCATACTTATTCAATCTAAAATACACCTTACCACTTTTTCCCATTTGTTTAAGAAAAATAAATTTTTATTTCCATTTTGGTCATTAAAAAACAGTCCGTCCGGTCAGTATCCGTTGATTTACAGAAATAACAATATTAAAACGTATATTTCGTGTAATTCTAGAGGGTTGATATTCAATTTGCCAAATTTTAGTACAAAGACAGGCTTACGCTGTGCTATGGCCTATAACTTACAAGATATAACTTATATATACGGCGGTCAAACAGGCCATAGTTTTCATTTATTCTGGGTTCATTATTAAGTTTTAAGATAATAATTGAAGTTTGGTCATGTTACTGTAAAGAAACTCATTATTTAAACTCTTCAACTTAGACTCCATAAAATAGAAAAATAATTATTACACTATGTACGAAAATATACACACTTATAATTAAAATAAATATTTATATTTTGCCAAAACCTTCATATAAATAGGGTTACTGTTTCTACATTTTCTAACACGATTACAACGTCCAAATATTTAAATGAAATTAATTAGTAACGTGTGGTGCTAAGCCGTGTAATTAAAAAAGTTAGCTATTGGATCACTTTAAAAAACTCACCAGGTATACATACACATTTTTGTGTGTCTAAATTTGAACCTAAAACGTCATCCCAACAATAATAATATTTTAATGATAATAATATAATATTATTATATTTTTATAATTACATTTTTAGGATGACGTGATGTTCATATTAAGAGGGCCTTAGGGTTTATAAACCACAATGCATACATTTATAAGCACGTGTTATCTAGATACCAAGTGATCCCTATGCAAGCCTTCAGTCAGAATTAGGTATAGAATTAGAAGACATAAGCCAATTTATAGAGCTACATACGGACACTAATCCATCTTATTGCACAAAGCTAAACAGTATTAACAGTAGATAGCATATTGCATTGTAGGGCTCCAGCACTATATGTCATGTATCAAATGACAGTTTCAAATTTAGCACAATGACCTATTTAAAGAACACCCAAATTTTGAAAACTATCACACACGTTAAACATTAACTTTTCTTGTTTCAATAATATATGGATCCATCTAAAACTATTCAACATTGAGAATAAAACTACAAGACAAGTATCTATATTTACGATAATGTCTACCTATACTTTAGACTCTCAAAAGTGAAACACTTTCATTGTCAGTCACATGATTGAATAAAATGTTGAACGAACATACAATAAATGGTTTTGATATATTGATATACCAAAATAACGATTTGGCGCCACGTCTTATATAAATTTACAGAAATAGTAATATTTGAATATATTACATGAACAACTTAGAACTAAATTACACCACGTGTCGTGGGACACAAGTCACCTATGTTGGATGCAAACCTTGTAACGATATCCTACGGGAAAATACAGAGAAAACATTTATACATGACACATAATATAGAAATTCTGCCATCCCACTGAGTGAAGTGCTTGGTAAATGACCTTATTGATCTTATTATGTTCTAATACAATTTTACGTCTACAGATAAAATACTTATTGAGATACTCTACGTTACATAGATATTGTATGTATCTTGTGTTACTATGTGGTACTATAACGTATTTAAAATTCTCATATGACTTTAATCAGTTTTTCAAAAAACTTTAATTTGTTCAATCCTTTCACTGTCAACATGATTAACCATGAGATAAATGCAAAAGCGTTCTGTAACGTTCAGCTAAATTACATTGATTAACCATTCACCATTATAGAACTTAATGTTCATTATATATAAATAGATAATAGTAAAATAATTTAAATTTTATAGAAATAAACAATCTTAAAATAAACATATGTGCACTGTGGCATGGAAATTTAGATTCACTGATTATAATTAATAGAAACCGATATCTGAGGATTGGTCTAAAGGTTCAACTGTTATTTAGAATATTGCCTTCGAAACTTAGCCAATAGAAAAACACTACAGTATAATTATATACAATAATAAACCTTTTTAACACTTTCGATACATTTTTTTATTTACAAATTAAATGTTAAATTCTAAGAATTCATCACCTGTAGATGAATTCTTAGAATTTGAAATGTACATTCACATTCTTGATTTAATCTTTCCAAACAATCGGCCCTCGAGTCTATACTTACAAATGGCCAAACTATTCTTTCAATGTTTGCTCTGATGTACTTGAGTTGTTTGCTCTGGTTACTTATTTTTCCTTAAATCATTATATTTCACAATTAATTGTAAAATAATTGATCCTACAACGATAATATTACATGTTAGACAGAATAATTTCTTTTAACAAATTAACTTCTCGCACAAAATAATCTCATCACACCCGTTGTTAGCTTAAAAGAAACTTTCATATTCGTTCTTCACGGTGTACATTATGTAATCATTCATTTATTCCATATATTTGTGGTTATATATCATATCAATTTAAACTCTTAAAATGCTCTTTTTTATTGATTTAAAATTAGTTTTTATGTTGTTAGTGGTGAATGCGTTACATCAACCTAGTTCTGAGATAGAAAATACTTTAATTTACTACTAAAAATAGATTATATGAAAGGAAAAAGCTGGTTGTGTTAAATTTTCTTTGTTAAAACATTCCTATAACTGTTTACAAATTCTATCACATCATTTTTATAAATAATTTGTAATAAAGAAAATAAATTTTATTTCAGTTTTAAATTTCACATCGGAAACAGACAAATTTTTATTAATAACAATACAATTTAGTTTCTGTATGGTTAACGATAAAATACAGATCGAACTTTCTTAAAACATAAGATATGAATCTTTTTACTGACTTCGAGAATTTATTTACAAGTTTTAAATTACAATCTATTGGGAATAATCCTGTCCATATGTTTCCCATCACTAAACATGCATCCATTGGCTCGCATTCATTGTTGCAGAACAACCAATCTGTAATGATGGACAAAACTGTAGTGTTTTGCTCATTTCCTGAAGTGCCATTAATAACGTGCAATGTCTGATTCATCTCACCATTAGGGACTTCATTAAACTTTCCACCAGCCACACATTTGGTAACGTTTTTGTTATATTGGAGCTCTGTACACAAGTTACTGTCTGCAATTTATCTATAAAATTATTGTTAACTTTTAAACAAAGAATTAAATAGAATTTGTTCTAATGTAAGTAAAAATGACAAATGTATGTTTATAAAGAGCTTTCTTGTTTTATTTCATAATATTATTATAAAACGTATAAATAAAGGAAGTATGTACTAACATGCGATAAAAATAGATTCTACACCAAGGTTCTACTTTTTCAAACGACAATGACATTGGCTCGATTTAATTTTATATCCAATTTTTTTAAGACATAACAGAGATGTCTCAGTGTTAAGCTTATAGGCTGGTTCTTATGGAAGCTTTCACTGGAGTGCCTGGAAAATTCAAATTTCAATATTTTGGTTTAACTTTTTAGATGATATTACGTGAAAAAACTATTTACGAGCTATTATTCATATATACTTGTAATTATGCATAAAACTTAAATTCTACATAGCCATCATCTATGTCGATAATGCAAGTCCTTTAATTGAATATTACTAAGCGATAGGAAAAAGTTTTACAATGGCTCTATGAATAACCATTGTTATATCGCAGAATAAAATATTATTGGTTACCTTTCCTCAGATTGAAGGGTCTGACGCAAGAATTACTCAGCTCCATTTTAAAAAACCTTTCAGTAGAGAAAACGATAGGTTTCTTCATGGTTTATTACTTTATGTATCTTTAATATATGATAAAAAGGCCTGCCATGATAATTTGTTACCTATGTATACCTAAATCATTGTTTCATCAACAATAGAAATTGCTTAATTTTCTTACTAGTGCAAAATAAATTTTAGTACAGGAACAGTTTTTTTTAATACGAGTAATATACTTTACGTACATGCATTTCAATTTAGTTTTGCTTAATTTTACTTTATGAAGGTCTTCAAAATTATTGTAACATAAATTGCTATCGTGTTATAAATCAGTGATACGTCTTTATCATGATCTTTATTATTATGCATTTATTACTTTAGAATATATGGCTGGTTTTATATAAAAACTTTCCATTATACATACTGATAGATCTACATGTATAAGGGAGTAGAAACTTTCAATATATTATAGTTAAAAAAAACCTTCTTAATGAATTTTTATGTTTTCTTACCCCCAAACTTTACCAAAATGTGTGCTATGATATGCACACACTGTAATTTAAAATGTTCCCTAAAATTAGTCCCGCAACCATAACGTATCTTGAGTTACATAAACTATTTTTATATTCGGAACGCACTTTATATATATATATATATATATATATATATATATATATATATAGGGTCTGATAGGTACGTTGGCCGGTCTTCAATCGGCCAACGTACCTATCACAGACCAAAAAACCTGCTACGGAAAATAGTACATCATATTTTCAAAGTTGCCATTGTTTAAGAGAGAGAACTGATACTTAACTAAATTATAGTTTTATTTTGAACTGAACACAGTTATCTAGAAACGTAATAGGTTCATTTAAACTTGGACTAAGAATATTTATGTAATAATCTAAGTAACTGACTATCACATATAAAATTTTTTTAAGAACAGTTTCATCAAAGAACAGACAATCAACCTCAATATTCTTAGCTGAGTGCACACAAAACCTAAATTATTATAACTTTTGTTAAATTCATCTCCTGAATATATTTTTGGCATTCAATGGTTTTTATTTTGTTTTTCTTCTGGTGATATAGTAAGAAATTTTATACGGCCTACAAAAGAATCACACTATACACGCGTCTTATTGCGGGGGCATTTGAAGGTGAATTAACATTTAGGTATTTCAAATAATAGTGTTATATTATTAGATAGTTAAAGATTTTTATTTTGTGACAATACATTAGAGTAGTACCGTATATTTTCATATCGCTAAATAAGTTGAAAATGCATACTATTTTAATGCTATATAAAGTAGAAAAAGTAATCAGGGAAAAAAAACCACTTAATTATGCCCATTTCTAAGCTCTTCACTAATAATGTGCAATCACAGAATCATCTCACCATTAGGGAATTCATTAAATGTCCACCAACAATGCGTTTTGTCACGTTTTGTTGTCATTGATCTGTAGACACATATTGTATTGTGTGATGATTTCAGTATCAATTTACTGTCCTTGTTTTAAAAGAGTTTTTAAATTAAAATAATGCGTTAAAAGTTGACATACTCCTTTTATATAAATAACAGGTTAGGCTTTAAACTGAATCATATAACTAAGATAATTTTAGAGTATTTTACCAAAAAATCTAAAGCTTGTTCTTCTTAAAACTGCCAATTTCTCTCATTTTTACTGTTACTCAAATGTTGATGTAATTTACTTCTTAATTAAAGTAATTGGATTTTCTTGTAAGAGTAACGTTAAACATAAATCAAGATGATACATGATCATCGTTTGATCGAAGCTCTGGCCTTTCTTTTGAAAATGACAAGAATTTTTATTAAATTTATGACAACTTTATACATTTGCATTTATGCAAATCTATTTTGCTAAAAATATTATATAGCAAAGAGAATTACAATTAAATTTATTTAATGCAAAGTTCGAAACGGACTAAAGTTTATTTTATTGAAAATCTTGAACTAAAACTCAAAATTTACCCATATAAAAAATTAAATTTTTAACTAAAAATATCACTTATATCAAAATAAAATAATTGCTCTCTCTATATTATAACTTCTTATCAAATATCTAAGTACATCAATTATAAGTAAATTATACACTACAATGATTTAAATGTCCACTCGTTCATTAGTAATGTATCTAAATAACTTTAAATCTATATAATTTTAATCTCTATATAAAGATTACAGATAAGTTATCTATAGATGAAGAATCTATATACAGTGATATGTTCAGGGATAAAAGATTATTAAATTAACTTAATTTTTAGATCTTTAAATCTTGTCATTTGCCACGTACAGCAATTAATATAGTCTTGCAAGTTATTTAGATTTGTCACTAGAAATCCGATATTATATTTAAAAAATAATTATTCAACCTACCTGAAACTTTAAATAATTTTTTAAATATGTACCCTGATTATCACATCTATACACCTGTAAAACGATAAATGGTATAAGCATAATAAACTTAAACTTAAATACGAAAAATGTATACTTATACAAACTCCCACATAGTCCTCAGTTTTTAAAACTTACTCCAACTTGCCACACTTGAACATGTCGTACAGATGACAGAGACGATTCTACTGCTGAAACAGAAAACCTCTACTTCCAATTACCTTCCATAATACATTAAAACAGAGCTCTGATTGCTCCAGCACCCAATACATCACGGAAGGTTCATAAACTAAAAGATCTAGACGAAATTTACAATCTGATTCAAGGTCGTGGAAGCCGTTTGGCCTAAGTCAACAGTCTTTGTTTAAGCATCGCTCCTGATCTGAACTCAGATCCTTGCTGTAGGATTTATATGGACAAGTTTTGTACCCGTCCATACAATTGTAACTTACTACAGTAAAACTAACACAACATTTTCAAGGTTCAGATGTTATTTTTATAAAGAGTACATATTACAAAAATATTAAATGATCTCATTTTAATAAAATTTTAGCAGAAAGCTACACAACAATCCATTGTATTGATGAACTAAGAATATAGTTCAGTTAAAGTATGACAGGGATGTCACAAAACCATTTTTTTATTTTTTATTTTGCTAAATAAAATTTCCTTCTAATCTTCTTGTATTTAAATTATACCAAATACTCTAAGTACATTTTCTAGAAACAAGATTATTTTAATTTAACATTGTGTAGAAAAAATTTACTTTTAAAACTTTCGTTGCATTTCTACAAAAGAACACAAGCTCAGGCGTACATTGTAGTTATGTGTTAGACTAGTTTTACAACTTAGGACATGATCGCCGTACTACATCCATGACGTTCTGTAATTTATGCGTTTTTGAACTTCCTAAAGAATAAACGGTGTGTCGCCAATTGACGAAGACATTGTGCAAGTGTCTTTGCGAAGTTGCTTACAGATACGACTTCCATAATTTTTATTATGCCATTAACAACAAAAACCGGAAAGTTAAAAAAAAGTTTATTTAGCTAAAAACTTTATATAATCTTCCAAACCGGTATATGTTATACAGGTCAATATAATACAAATTTTGTGTAATTGATCATTAAAATGATTTACTTAAGATGTGACAAGATTATGTTTTTATAGATGGATTGCATGGGTGATACGTGCAAGGAAACTACGGTGAAGATGGCGACCAATCACAGACGTGTTTACTGTCCGTCATAAACTTTCCCAGTTTAATTCTGCTAGGAGCTTCTAAGTGCATAGCTCTTTATGTCGTATTTACTTCCTTGTTGAGTGACCAATACATTACTGGACATGTAAATTTTATCAAAAACAAGCTCTACTTCCATTGAGTGTTATAAAGGAAGCAATATTACAGATTGGAAATTTAGTAAAATTATAAACATTGAAGTATAATTTCATGATGTAAATCAAGAATATCCGCATTATGTGTCGTGTTTAACCCAAGAGACTTTTGAGAAATTCTGTGAATAAATTTGACATATTAAAAGATACAATTCTATGTGAATCATCTTTACAAAGGTTGTACTTGAGATGACTTTCAGAATTCGACGCTTCTTCAACTTCTTGGTGACGAAGATAGGAACTTCTCTTCATCCAACCAATTACGTAATCAGGTTTAATGTACAGAAGTTCAGCTTGGATACTTTTGCTACGCCACTCTCTGTTCAGTACAAAAGATTACGAACACAAAAAATGAAAAAATAAATCAATAACCAAACGTGTTACATTATTTTTAATTTTATCATTAATTAGTTTATTTCATTGTAATATAATGACATAATTGACATATAGCAAGACAGAGAATCATACGTAAAAAATATATACATATATTTATAATAAATACTAACTATTGGCATCAGAGCTCAACAGTTTCTCGTACCAAAAAATCTATGAATCAAGATAAGAAGAAGGGAGAAAACAGTGCTTGAATTCAGTCGCCTAAAACTAAAATTGAGACGGCATAGCGATTTATCGAGACAACTGACAACCACATCAACGTGTCTCATCAGAAGGACATCAACATAAATAACTTTTGTCCATTCAAATCTGATCATCAAGAGTACTTTAATTTATTATTTAAAAATTTGCCTTTTAACGCACTTAAATTAGATGTTTTGCATGATAGGGACCATTTTTGATGACATATACATTTAAGTTATTTTAATATTTATACTAAATAGTAAAAAGATATTTTATAAATAGTTCGTAGTATTCGTTTATTTTGTAATGAATGTATTCATTGGTTGCATTTTTTCGTTCATTAGTTGAAAGAAACTGGCATATATACCAATTAAATACTTACATATAGCAAATATAATTAATATCCAACTTTTTACATACTAATTCCATACGTAAGAATAATCATAATAAGCATTTATTTCAGGACTCGTTACTTTGAAAGCCCTACTTAACTGTACATGATATTGTGTTGTTTTATTAATATATATATATATATATATATATATATATATATATATATATATATATATATATATATAATATAGTAATATATTTAAAACACAAGTATTATAAGACTCATGATGAAGCGTAACATACGTTCCAAGTGAAAGAAAGGAAAGCTTAAAAAGTTGTACATACTATAAACCTACATATTATCTCACTCTTCAATCTTTGTTCATTATTAAATTATAGATGAAATTCAATATGCACTGTATATACATACAAAATTTTGTCTTGAAATCAAACCGACATATTTTTTCAAAAACACTACAAAAGTGTTCATCATCCGACAATATTTAGGTAAAGATTTATAAGGAACGGTTTGATAAGTACAATAAAACTTAATAAGTTTTCTTGGATATTTTATAGTTTGGAACATTTAAAACCAACCGCTTAAGCAGCAACTTAACCAACGTCAGTTTTAACCTGAAAAGGCTTCTCAGCTTCAGCTTCTCTATCTAGGATTCTCACGATTATACTACCCTTATATATGTATCTTAAGTTCAGGTTTAGTTTCAGTTTAACAAGGTTATCAAACTTATTGTAACAAAATATTTTTAGCAGTAGTCGTCTTGGAAATCGGTGACTCATCTTCATCTTCATATTGATTACTTAGGCAATTTAAGGTTTTCATAATAAGGTCTTCATTTAAATTAAGTCACATGGAGTCTTTTAATTATTCGGGTAGAAATCTTTGTATATACATGACATTCCTCTGATATATGACATATCAAAAACCTAAGACCTGCTACAAAAAATAAAAACTAAATATTGCATTATATTTTCAAAGATGCCTGTATTCATGAGGCAGAACGGGGTGGATCCGCTTACTGGAAAAAGGAAATTATTATATCATTTGTTGCATCTAAACATGTTTGATTAATTTTACTCAACTATTATTACTTTTTATGATAAATACTCGTATAATTTAGTAGCGATCTATAAGTTGCCATTGTATACTGCTGATAGTAAAGTACTGTCAATTATTAACTACGAAGTATACTTGAAAAATATTTTTTATATGCCAGTGAAATTCAAAGCCTATTTTGAAACCTTCTTGGTGAAGAAGTGATGAATTAACATCTGATTAAACTATTAAACAGGGTCAAATCTAGGTTAAGCTGAGGTCTATGACATGCACACATTATCGAAATATAATTTCACTCCATCATCAATGTGCTAATATATTAATTAAGTTTTCTAGGTCAACACGTAGATTGGTTTATTAACACGGTCTGGTATAGCAACCACTATTGATGACATAAGGGTAACATAAACCATATGCCAACGATGTAATCACATTTGGTTACAGACTGTTCCATTACTATGTATCCCGTGTCTGCCACTTTGGTGTTTCAGTAATACTCCGTTATATAACCAGCAACTCGACAAAGTGATCTATAATTATCGATATATTAGACTGTTTGAGCTGCTCAAGACGGCAGCTATGTATAAACGCATTTTAAGAGAAGATATAATATATAGAATTATTTGTTTTCTAATTCTGAAATAAATAAGCACATTTATTTAATCTAAACTTATAAATCGACAACTACTTTTTCGGTGGTACAGAAACGAGATTTATTGTAAAATTCCTAGTGGTCAAAAACATGTTTAAAGAAACAGAATACACAATATGAGACGCTAAAATAGTACCAAAAAAATCAAATATATGGGTATTTCATTTCTATATTGTTACAATCTTTATTTTAATGAAGCAATAATAATTGTTTTTGTACTAATTCTTTTTTATATCCCCTACCATTACCTATATCTTCATACTCTTTATCTCTATATCACTTTCACTTATTACTTTATTGTTTTAACTTTAGTGTCTAACCCAAAATTTATATAAAACTAAACGTTTAAGGATTCTATATTAATTCAGATAGTAGGAAAATATATTTATATATATATATATATATATATATATATATATTGATTTTTTTCTACTTATTGGATATTAGTCCTTTCTCTTTAAATACAAAAATAATATATATAATGGATAAAACGAAATTTATAATTTATTGATGGAACATGAGCAGTATTATTATACAGTAACAGTAAATTATTAAAGAAAATATTTCAATGCAATGTCTGTCAAATTTACTGTATGGGAAGCTTTACGAAGTGCACCGCAACAGATGCGGTTGGACTATAGTTGTTAGTAGTGGAATGCAAAGAGCCTCTTAAAAATTTACAAAAGGCAGAATTTCCTCTACAAACTTTCTGTTACTGAAGCAGGGAACTTATATCTATTTGCCAATAATTTACGTATTATGTTTTCCGTTCATTTTTAAAATTAAAATTTGTGAATCTTCAGTAACATTGAGAATGAAGTTAGATTTTTTATTATTTGTAAGGTTTTGAAAGAAATATCTCCAGCTATCGAAAGAGATGTTTTGCAAGAATTTTTGTGTGTTGAAAGCTCTCTTGTACATGTTGTTCTATAACTTTGTTCTGGTCAACAGTAGCTGAGATAATTTTACATCTTCATCCATGTATGACGAGAGAATAGATAATAATGAAGAAAGAAAACAGTGCCAACACATTCAGGGGTTTTCAAACTGTCAAAAAATAGCAGCCTTTGAGAACGAAGCCAACTAAATGTGAATTAAGAGGTTACCTTTATTCATTGGAAGTAAGATTATTTTGATATTAAAGGATTAAAGCCATTTCTATTTTGTAAAATTCTTTTATAGTACATTCATATTGTTGTGGTCAGAGTTCATGCATTAGTTTTATGTTTAGGTCAGGAGAAAGACAATACAATTTTCTGCCTCCTCTGTTGTATTGAGATACACATCGAGGAAAACTAAAAAATAATGTTGAACTTGCTCAACAATGGCAGCAAGAACACGGTTAGGACTAGTTTCGTGCTTCCCCCTTTTGTCATTAGATACACTGAGATACTGTTATTTTTATTGAAATCTGCTGCAACATTTTGAACTCTACGGGATGCTTTATAAATAAATGAAAGATCTTTTTTCACAGTATTCGTACAGTTGTTGCAATTTTCGATTTGCGAACAATGCAACTGTATCAATATTTAAAACGTTTGTTGGTTTCCGTTTGGTTACTTGATTAAATTTTAATAGCTATGGAAATTGTTTACTTATGTTTATCACCAATGCCATTAAACCTTATCAATATTGCTTTCTATTGTTTTCATTAATGTATTAAAAACATTGATACTAACATTTAACATTTACAGACTTGCCCTCCACTATTGGTCCTACTTCCCTACCTCTCTTGCACTATATCTTTTCGTGAAACTCTTTTCCATTTATTTTAATTTTTCTTCTCTTTTTTTTAGAGACATTGTTGGGACAGATAACTGTTTATAATAATTAGAGGAACCATAACTTAAATCAAGAAATCTTGCCCTCTCTCTGAGCTGATGCTACGAAAGGAATTTCAAAGTTATACAATTTTACTATGACGTTCACAGAATTGACAGGTAGATCTAATACAATCAATCACAACCTAGACACATTGCTTATAGCAGATTGTAACTGCCATCCCATTACGTCACTGACGAAATCCATACTGTTATGAGGGAGTAGGGACAACAGTATGGATCCAGGTCCAGGAGATAAATTCTTATTGCTCTAACCACCCAAACGTTTTGATCGTAAAACTATTATCTTAAGCTTATTTCTCAATGGATGTGAACCCTTTTTGTACAAACTTATAGCAGAATTTTTCTTCACCAGTCTGATGTAATTAATAAACAAAAAAACAATTCCTATGAATCTATGTTGCTAGGCCTGCCTATATTAGTATTTGAATCATCACCATGTACAATTTAACTTTGATGTCACGGCAGCTATGAACAAGCGTTCTAGTAATATACTAACGTCTTATATTTAAATCTAAATAATATTTATCTCTCAGTGGGGCCTTAAGAAGTATCACTAAAATTTTCCATTTGTCAAAATGTAAAAAAGGGTAAAATGTAATTAAAAGTTACTCAAAACTGATTGGGTACCTAGCAAGAGTGTTATGAGATTTGGCCGTATTATTTAGCACGCCTAACCAGGTTTCAGTGAACATCATTTAAATGATGTGTTCTTCTTTTAAAGCCTCATTATATTCATGTTATGTAGAGAAATCTCAGTTTTTGGAGAACTACTACTAAAATAATTCTTATGTATTACTATTTTCTGGAATTATTGACTATTTTATAATATATTTGGTATATTTGTACACATTTTATAATTAACAAGTATATTTGTATTCAGTTTATTTGCTGTAATACTACCTTGTTGTCTTGTAAGCTGTACTGTAATAGTTTTCCTTTATAATCATCGTCAAACCGTAGGTAAATAAAAGCCACCATCCTATCAGTTAAAAACATATGACGTAGGTTATATGCTAGGGACAAATCACAAGAGACACATGTGATTCAACAAATTGAACCCGATCTTATAAAATCGTTCATTTTAAATCTCTCACTTATTTCACTGCGTTGCCGTGATCAATCACATGGCTGCTTCTTTCAAGATTATATTGCTGTAAATTCAAACGGATGATTTCCTTCTACTCAGTGCAAGTCGTGATTGGTATAACTCATGTTAATAAATTAAATCTGTAACACTTAATTATGTTAAACATTTTGAAAAATTAATAATTTTATATTTCCTAACTTGATACTGGATATATTATATGGATTCAATGGTTAAGGCCTACCATGTGCATTAAGAAAAACATTATAATGTAATCTGAAGAAATAAAGAATGAGTGGAAGTATTATCGTCCAATATATAAGGTGAAGGAAATTTACTTTCCTTTAACACGTTGCAAAATCCTAACCATAGACAACGTCTACTCAACAAGTCGATGGTCGTAGATTTATTTTGCTGTATTAAGTGTCAATATAATGATATACGGTGTTTTCAAAAGGGTGTTACAGACTCCTGTGAATGATAATACTAATGATTTAAATATAAAATGCACAATAAACATAGATCGAGAAATCTGTCATTTAAAAAGTAGACGCCGTTTTGTATAAAAAATATTTACTGTAGAACTAGTAAAGCTAATATACCAAACTTTGCATCGGTTGCGGCAAATCGGAGAGCAGGAATAATAAAGTTACCTAAAGCAAAGGAAAATAAATCAGGAAGAATAGAAAACAAATTAGGCAGGGTCAGTATTTAGTGTCCCGCCCTTTCTACTTTTGTCGACATTTATTCAGATATAGACCACTACTGAGTTTTGAGTATCAAGTTCCTTTATTTAGCTGAAATCCATTTCGTATCGTATGTAGTGAAAATAATAAGTACTCTCACATCAACTTGACATTAAAAAACTAATTGATTGCAATATTGTAGCCTAAATAGTTATCACTCAACAATAATGAATAATGGCGAAATACAAAACCAAATGACTAAGTTCTATCAAGGTATATTACGATTAAATCAAGTACATCATGACATTGAAGTTCCCCAACTAATAATTGTTGTTCAATTAATATTAAATGTGTTACAGTTGTTTACGAATTGTGTTTTTAAGTTATAATGTAGATATAGTGGAACACAATAGACATAATTATATATTATTATTTCTATAGCAAAAGAATTATATAAAATTCTAAATATTGTTTTGATGGTTAAAAACTACACACACACACACACACACACACACACACACACACACACACACACACACACACACACACACACACACACACACACACACACACACACACACACACACACACACACACACACACACACACACACACACACACACACACACACACACACACACACACACACACACACACACATACACACACACACACACACACACACACATATATTATTTTTAGGAAGTAGGTCACCCATAAATGGAAACAAAAATTACGATCCGAAAAAATCCGAGTTAATTTATTATTATAGGAAAATTTTTATTTATCTTGCCATTTGCAGGTTGTTCCATTTTCCAAGTCCTTTACACTAATAGAAGACACAGTAATAACCTCACTTTAATAGACAATTGTACTCAAAGTTCAAAGCCAATAAATAGATTGCATTATTGCCAACGTTTGTTTAACAGGGATATAACCGATATCAATGAAATAAGGGTACCAGCAACCATACGCTAACGCCGTAATAACATTTGCTTATAGATTGTTCCATTACCATGCCGCGTGTATGTATGACACTTGAGCGTTATCTGCCATATTACATTATATAACCATATATTTCACAATGTGATTCATAAACATATTCATTCGAAACTGAATATTTAAATTGATAATGCATTTTATATCACATTTATTTGACTAACAATAGGTAACTGTTTCAGGAATATTAACAAATATACAGTTAGACAGTTTAAAATCTATTCCACCACATGTCACATAATGGTTTCTCAAATGTTGGATGCAAATTTAAAGAGTACATTTAGTTCTTGGGATAACCTACGGACATGCATGTGGTAGAAAATACATTTTAAAACACCAGCAAAAAAGATGGTCTGTAATTGTGTAAAGTGATGTACGTTCAGTAAAATCCTACTGACAGACGTACACCTCAATCGAACTCATTTTTATCTATCTTTAAATTAATTCCCAAGCATATTTGGAGCATGCAGAGTTATCATAATATTGTGGATTGCACATAATGCCGAACGACGGTCTTGTCTTAGTTATGGGGGCTATGAATACAGGCTTACTGAAGAAGAACTATAACTAATACTGCAAATAACTTACTTCAATGTGAATCATGCAATAGGACGATACTTCCACCAAATCCAACGCACTACACTACTAAATCCCACATTGTACTAGACCTTATAGTTGTAAGTGATGGGAAAACATCGTCCAGAAAAGGCAGCTTCTAATTCCGTCAATATGAACGCATGACTTAATATTTTGTTTTTTTTTTATCGTGCAAGAAACCTAAGCCAATAGAAAGATCCATTAGCTACAGAGAATTTTAACGAATAGATAAAATATATTTTTTAACCGACGTTTTTCAAACGACATGGCATTCAATTGCAAATTGTCAAACTTCTGTGAATCATAAGTAGACAAATTACACTACTTAATTTTTGAATTTTGTAATAGACATGCTCCTTTGGTAAAGAAACAAATAAATAAAAGGACGACTCACGATATCTTTAACCTTACAGCTCAATGAGACTTGGAATAACGGAAAGCAAAAAATGACTGGTGATGTGGTAAACAAAGACCATTATCGCCGACTTAGGAACAGAGTAGAGCAGAGTGTATACAACTGCAGACTTAGATACATAAACACATTATTGGGCGAAATATAAGTGTATTGGGTATCGGTAAGCAGCATTCACCCCCCCCCCCACAAATCAGTATCGCTTTAAATTACCTTTGTGGTTATTTCCTGAGCCAACATTCCCAAAATAAAAGCGAAGCAATGCAAAATTATCCATCACACCTCACAGAAACGTCTTGTGCAGAGAACATTCCACAATATCTGTTTAAGCCAGTATTACAGATATACATGTTTAAAGCGGTTAAATGTTACAGGAGCAGAGTATAATTCAATTATTCTGGCAAAACGACAACACTACTTAGTTATTACTTAGTTATTATTCTTGCAGAAATTTTTCATCTTGGATATGTATATATATATATATATATATATATATATATATATATATATATATATATATATATTTAATCTTCTGGATAAATACTTTCCGCAAAAAATGCAATTGTATAACTATTTTAATTATATACTTATATAAAATATTATATATATAATATTTATATCAATATTAATATATTAATATATATATATATATATATATATATATATATATATATATATATATAATGTGTATATATATATATATCTTCACTAAGAATAGAAAAAATAGAAGAAAAGAACATAAAAATTCTCTATATTTCGTCTTAACACATTTTAAAGAGATATAGGTAAATAAGTAAATATATCCAAAAAAATAATAAACAAAAGAAACATCAAATGTTAATGAAACTAATTTTGAATTACGTACAAAGAGTAAATAATTTTGCTTAAATACAAGGAATATAAAGTTATAAATTAAATTTGTTGTGAAATGTGTAATGTTATAAATTAAAATTGTAAAGTGTAATTTATACATACTGCTATCAATACCTTAAATTTAGATCATCCGGATGTTTAGTTTGTTGTTTATCATCCCTCTGATAAGCTATTTCTAAATAATTCATTTTAAGTTTATGGGGGTTCTGAATTTTGTTAATACTTTTTAGAGAAAAGCATTCATCGAATTTTTTTTATTTGATTTAATTTTTAGGTTTGTATCGCTGCGATTTTTGTTCACTCTAATGTGCAATGGAGTTATGGTCTGACCAATGTAGTCTTTCGGACAGTCTTTACATGACAATTGGTAAATGGCATTGCTGGATTCACAAGTCATTTTACCAATTATCGGATAATTTCTTTTCGTTGTGCTGCTACAGAAATGTTTTGACTTTACTATTAAATTACATGTTTTGCAGCGAGGCATAAAACAGGGTTCGCAGCCAAAAGGTTTGTTTAAATTTTGAGTTACCTCATCAGAGGGTAGTTTTGGTCTTACTAATATGTTTTTCAAATTTTGAGGCTTTTTAAAAATTACTTTAGGTGGATTAGTAAATACATTTTTTGTTACAGGTGAAGCTTGTAGAATATCATGTGCAGTTTTATTATACCATTAATTTTGTATAGCCCTGGATAATAGGTGGTAATACATTTTCCTTGGTTTTTATAGTTCGTAGGCGTAGAGGTTTTTGATTTTTGCATGTTATCATTTACAATTTTGTTAGGACATCCACTATTTATAAAAACATTTTTTAATTTTTCAGTGTGACAATCATAAACGTGTTTATTAGAGCAAAGTCTATTTGCTCTAATAGTTAGACTTTTCGGAATAGAATTTTTAACGTAACCAGGAAAGTCTATATCAATGCGTTCGTATTTAATTAACGTACCTCTTATATAACGAGGGACCCCGTAAAATTCTAAATGCTAATATACACTATTACAAGATAAAAGTAATATAATCAGCTTGTTGGTAGAAATTGTAATTGTTTAATTTTAACATTATGACTCTTTTCTTGTTTCTTATATTTTACCATGAACTGAGACGTCTAGATTACTTAGTTATGGTTAGTTGTCGACTAGCCTTAACTCTTACATTAGGAAACTTTTACTTAAGGCTTCTTTGTGCACATTGAGGTATAATGTATCCCTTCTTCGACATGAAAATCCCATTGAATATAAGCTATATACCAGCGGTTCTATTCAAATATCGTTGCAAAAGAGTCTCAATTTGTTGATTTAATAATTGGAACTATAAAACAATTAGTTTTTACAATGATCTTGTTTGTATTAACTAAATAACATCTCTGTGATACTCTACGTGTACCAAATTACATATCAGTGCAATTATCTAGTCAATCAGATCCAAGTTTAGTAGAACATGCAATATAGTACCAATCTCCTTACTTAGATCTTACTGTTGACTGATATCAAGTTAACGTTTGATATTACATGTCAGACTGTGCTTTGAGGACCGTATCTGTACAGCTTATCCGGCACGGTTGTAGGTATTATGCACTGTGTAGACTTTATATACACCCCTTAACAAAGAAAACAAAACTTAATTTAAATTATCCAATGCTTAATTGGCAGTAACCAATAATTTTAATACATATTTGAATACAATTCATCATTCATTTTCATGTAACTCAAGCAGCTTTTTCTTGTTGATTGCGATCAATATTGTGACTTATATAGTTTAGAATGCCTAAATGTCAAATACTATTCTATTATTATTCCATACAGTTCAAAAATATTTCAAAATGGTAGTGTCATTAATAAGTACAGTATCTCTACTTCATTTGCAATTAAGACTTTTATTAAAAAGGATAGTGACTTGTTTATCCTTTGGAATATGCATTGAGCTATACCGTTCTTTATTTATTATCAGTTATGTATTACCATTTATATTATAAATATATATTTTAATAACCGCATTTCAGGTTCACTTAAAGACACATTTTAAAACTATATCGATACATTCATAGATGTGTACAATCTAATAGACGAGCTAAATAATTATTTTATTAATAAGAAAAAATACATTTTCGTAAATGAGTAGGTTTATTAGGAAAATTATTTATTGTAACATTTTAAATATTTTGTACGTGTTTTTTTTTGGATTTTTATTTTATTTTATTTTTATTTTATGTTACATTTCAACGGTCATCTCCATTTTTACAGTTTTGAACAATAACTAAACAATGAAAGTAAACAACTACAGTGACAAATAGAGCAATAACGAATAATAAACTATTTAAGTGACGAAACGGATATAAACTATGAATGACAATAACGTAATTAATTATTAGTGTACCGTGATTTGAACTATGGAAAACAACGAACAATAACAGGAATAAATTAGCACGAAACAATGAGAATAAAACCATGAATAAACAAGAATAGACAAGAATTAACAAGACACAATATATAAATAACAGCTATGAGAGACGTACAGGTAAAGTATAAGAACGAGTGTCTTCCCTCATTGTGCAACTACTAGGCAGATAACTCACGCAGACCGGCGATCCTTCTCTTGTTCTCTTGAGCACTGTATACTGTCCACAAAAAAGTCAACGATGTCGGCGACGCTATTACCAGAACTGTGAAGTCGGTACATCGTATTGTTTGCTGCGTGGTTCGTGCGATGTTGCTGCCTAGCGAACAGGTCTCTGGAGCGAGTGGCTGAAGGGGTCCTGAAGAGGATCTGGCTCAGCATATCCGGACAGTCGATCTTGCCGTTAGGATCTTTGACAGCAGTACAGCAGAATCTGCGATCCGCAAGAGTCAGGAGTCCCAAATCACGAGACACTTCCCCGATGGGAACCTGAGGATAGAGAAGACCACTCCTGACACCCACCATTCGAATAGATCTTCTTTGAATAGTCTCTAGTTCATCTATGAGAAACTTCAGGTGGGGGTTCCACATTGGAGAGCCATATTCAAGGATTTGGCGTACCAAAGCTCAATGCAAACTTTTTATTATAATATCTTTTTATAATAATCGAAAATTTATTGAATAGCAGTTAATAACAAGATTTTTGTTATCACGATCTTTTTTATAAGTACCATCGATCTCGTACTCTTCTCCTTACTGTGATTGATAAGGTCCTGGCACATGCAACTGGCTATTAGGATAAGCAGAGTAAGGTTTAAATAGGAGTTGGCCTATCTGCTTTAAAATTCGGTAGCACATAGTTTAAAAAACCATCATCTCTAGTAGTATGTTATAGCTTTCTTCAAAAACTCCATAATGCTTATTTTAAATTTTTGTCCTACTGGAGTATAGTTGTAACTAATATTATTGACATTTAAAGCCAAAAAACATTGAATATAACATGCTTTATGTAGGTCCACTAGTGTAGATATTGCAATAATAGGATTTATGATATACACGATAGTTTATTAGTTTTATACTTTTTAACATAAAAGAATTCTCAAAGCGATCGTCATGTAAAGTTGGGGAACGTTCAAAAAGACTTTGCAGTGTTTGTAGTAAGAGAAAAATCTTCTGAATACTAGAAAAATATATTAATAACTTTATTTTTAATTTTTTCCATTAACTAAGAATAAAATTAACAATTATGTTCACAATTATACTTTATAGCTTTCATAAACAGACTTTTAATGAACAAGTTAACTAACAAAGTAATAGTGAGTAATACAGTGAACTGTTTGTTCTGGTTAAACTCGGATTGTTCTCATGGCAGCAAGATTTTAATTCACTCGGCTGCCATCAGAGAGTGTTTTCTGCTCCGTAAATCCGGTAATCTCTGGGAATCCTGCTGTGTCACTTTTCTGCCTGTTTTACAGTGATTACTTTAGCTACTGCTGAACAGGATAGTTACATTATCGTGTTAGGAATAATAAATTATTATACAAAGTAACTCAGTATCTGTTATAATATTAATGATGAGAATAACTTGTTAAATCAAACAACTAGATGGTAAGTAATGTCACTTAAGCTTAAAATTATGTATCGTAAAAATATGTAACAGTAAAATTGAACTATCAATACAATTTCGTTTTCATCTAAATTCAGAATTGCATAATGCACTTTAAAAATATATTGAGAGTGAAAATACGATTAGTAAGATTTAATAAACATAATGTACACTATGAGTTAAATGATGTAAAACAACGAATCCAAAAAAGGTTACTACCAACGGAGGTATGCTTCATCACCGGGATTACAATTCAACTGGCAGTTACTAAACAGCTCATCAACAGGTCAGGATTCTGCACGTATGATGAAGTAGAACTGGAGCTAAATTAAACATTCGTATTGTATCGACCCTTCCCACCATAGCTGCGTTTTTTGTAGGAACTAGCTTTTGATCTTGTTAGTAACATTTTAGTGCATTCAATTGTGCACCTCATAAGACGTTGAGAGTGCCTCTTCGCCTAGATTGGCTGCATTCTTGGTCTAGGTATCTCTGATGTCCTGGCGGTGCAGGGGGTTCGTTTTTGAGCATCTTCGTTCCTATTTGCCGTCTATTTGTAGATACAATCAGACAAGGAATACTACAGATTTTCGGAGAGGAAGGTTAACTGGAGGTGAAATCTACATTGGCATTGAATCAACCCTTCCCAACATAGCAGCATATTTATTGAATTAGGCATACATTTGAGCACATTTTGTTGGCTTCCGATAGTATTTAATGTTTATCTAAATTAAGTAATTGTTACTATAATAATTATACTCCTGTCCTCCTGAATTTAAATAAGGATCCAATTGGGCTTTATGAAATAGTGTCATTTTTTGCTGCCTTTCCTTGCTAAAACTATTAATACATAGGTATTAAAACATGAAACCTGGCGCCTGTGATATTTGTTGTCCAATGAAGAACTTTATTGATAATAATGAGGTAAAAATTTAAGAACGGGTTTAACTAAATTTTTGAAAATTCGTATGACAAGTCTTACTAGAAATTTCCTGTATACTTAAAAGCTATGACATATCGGTTTATATTTGTTCAAGGAATAACTCTATTGACTTTGTGGTCAAAAGGTTATAGAGCTATCCTGCTTTCTCGTATTTATTAGAATTTCTGTCTGCAAAATATGTGATAACTCTTTTTGTAAAATCACCCTTGATAAGTAATTTAGACCTAATCAAGATTAACTAACATACACTTTTTCAGTAGATATTTTATAAATTTGTTGACCCAAATACTAACTATTTCTATGATTATAAAACTCTTCTAGAGAGTAGCAAGATATGGTGGTAAGAAATGTCTTTAGTTTTCTGATAAATATTGTCATATTCTGTTCATTGGTAATGTTTTGAGGTAAGTACTGCATAAATTTTAGTCCCGCAAAAGTTGTTTTTTTTATAGAGTTCCAAATTATGTCTATCACTAATAAAATGATGCCTTGTATTATACGTGTGACTTTGTGATATAGTGGGAATATTAATTTGTTTACAATATTTAACCGTTTCTAAAATATACCTATCAAATACCGTTAAAATTCCTAGTTCTCGGAAATGCATTTTTACAGACTCTTTACCAGCCAAGCCTAACATTATTCTAATTGCTTTTTTCTGTAGTATTAATAAGTAATCCAAATTCTTTTTTGAAGTTCCACCATAGATTGCTATTCCATAAGACATATGGGAACCAAACAAAGAAAAATATATAGTTTTAAGTGAAGCGAGGTTACAGTATTGTTTCATTCTGCCTAATGTATAAATACTAGATGATAACTTTTTTGACACAAAGCTTACATGATCATCCCAATTTAAATTATTATCTATAACTAAGCCAAGAAACTTTGTACTAGTTAATTTTTCTACTGAATAATCTTCTATTGTTATCAATGGATTTATTGTTTGTCTATTTTGTTTCGTGTGAAAAGAAATAAAGTTGGTTTTACTGGTATTTAATAATAAATGAGCTGAATTTAAAAATTGTTTTATTTTGGTAATTTCCGTTTCTGCTTTGTGTTCAATTTCCTGTTTATTTCTTCCTGAAAAGATAATATTAGCATCATCTGCATAGAGAATCATACCAATGGCATTTTCCTCACATATAAAAGGGAGACCCGTCAAATAACACACAAACAGTAGAGGACCCAAAATGGAACCTTGTGGGACGCCACACATAATTTTGTTTAGCGATGACCTATAGCTTTCAATGTAGTTTGTTTGTTGATGTTTTATTTTAAAATACTGATAGCGGTCTTGTAAGTATGACTGGAACCATTTTAACTCTTTACCTTTAATACCAAGTCTAGTTAGAATTTTTAATAATCGTTCATGTGAAATACTATCAAAGGCTTTAGATATATCCAGAAATACGCCAATAACATTTTCTTTTTTTTCTATTGCATTGATAATTGTTTCTACGAAATTAACTCCTGCTTTCACTGTTGACCTACCTGTTCTGAAACCATGCTGCTGGTTGTCCAGCAGCATATTTTCCTCCAGATAATGAACTAACTGATTGTGCACCACTTTTTCATATATTTTTGAGAAGACTGGTAATATAGATACCGGTCTGTAGCTTCCTATTTCCTCCATTTTACCCTTTTTAAAGATTGGAACCACTTTAGCAATTTTTAGTTGATTTGGAAATATTCCGGAAATTAAAGATGAGTTGATGATATGTGTTACTGGTTTTAATAAATAATATTTTGTCTCTTTTATCAGACTCACAGGTACTGCATAAAAGCCCAAAGAACTTTTATTTTTAAAAGATTTAATAATATTCAGAATATCTACATCGGTTACAGGAGTGAATCTAAAACGGGTTTGAGAAAACCCCAGCTCATTTGCTCTATCTATCAAAGCAATATTATCTGTACCAGACTCGTCTATGAGGTCACCTAATTTTACTTTTAGCTTTTCTTGAACCGTATTAATAAAAAAATCGTTAAATTCCGTGCATATTTTTTAGGATCACTTACAGTTTCCTTTTTCAAATGTATCCTAAAATTATGATTTTCTTTTTTTTTTTTACCGACTTCCCTATTAATTATTTCCCAGGTAGCTTTCATGCAATTATCTGAATTTCCTATTTTTTATCATAGTATTGTTTTTTTGCTTCAATGATTTTACTTTTGATTTCTCGTTTTTTTTCCTAAGGTCCCTTTTAATTCCTTCCTCCCTTGTCTCCCTAAACAATTTACTAAGCTGTAAGATCTCCTCCTTGCCTTCCAGAATACCTTGATTCACCCATTGATTGGACTTATTAGAATTTTTACTAACATACATTTTAGGGAAATTACTGTTAAAATAGAACATAAAAAAAATTGAGAAATATCTCATATTTTAAATTGAATGCAGCCTGGTAAACTTCCATCCAAGACTCTACCGCAATTTCTCCGGAAAAATTTTGTTTATTTGTTTAATTGATTTTTCTAGTTAGCTGTTTGTAATTTACATTGTTTTTTCGGTATTTTTAATTATTTCGGTAATTTGTGCGTCATGGTCTGACAATTCTGTTATGATGCCGGTAGTAACTAAATTTGGAATGTTGCTAATGCAGTTATCTATGGCTGTTGAGGATGTTGCGGTTATTCTTGTCGGGAAGTCAACGAGGTATTTCAGATTGAAAGCAGTTAAAACATTTACAAAGTTGGTATAAGATATATCCCTAACCAGTACATGTATGTTAAAATCACCTACAATTATTATATTACTATTGTTTTTTAGTAAACAGTTTAATAACAATTCTTGTTTCTCCAGAAAATTGTGTTCATTACATCTTATTGGAGATCTATAGATGCAAACTAATGTAATGTAATTTTGTTCTATTTTAAATTTAGTCGTACAGTATTCAAAGACTTTCTCCTGTAACAGTGATTCACATCTAGGTTGTATAAATGCCTGAGTCTTTATACTATTTTTTGCTAAGATTATTACTCCCCCACCCCCTGATTTTTTCCCTCGCAAAACTAGCACAAATCTTGTAATTACTGACATTTACTCTTTCTATGTCGTGCTGCGAAACCTTATGCTCGCTTAAAGCTTCAAAGTCAGGTTTCAATTCTTCCAAGGTCAAACTTAGCCCATCGATCCTAGACGGTAAATGCTGTATGTTTTGATGAAAAATTGAGATTGTGTTATTTTTAGATTGAAAAACTGTTTTTTTTTTGGAACTGAAGGAATGGTTTTAGAAGAACTATTGGATTGAACAGTCTTATCTAAACTATTATTTTGGTAAGAACTTGTTGGTAATATGACCCTAGAAGAGTTATTTAAATTGTATCTAACGGTTGATTGTGTAATAAGTTTAAAGGGGTGTCTGGAGAAGCTGACAAGGATTCATTTGAGTTGTTCAGGCCAGTCCTTAGTTGGATGTTAACTGGTCGATGAATGTAACTTAAGTTCCAGCCGCTGAAAGAGGGAGTCTCACTGTCACTCGTGTTTAGGTCGTATTTAAAATATCCGTTGCTGCTCTGCACCTGCTCCTGTACCATGGGAGATGATGTAGTGGCGAGTTCTTGTCCGTCCTGTGGCTCTGGCAGAGTGTCTGTTTGCTTCTCGACAAGCCTCTTCAACTCCTCAATGAATTCTTTATGGCTCAATCCGTTGCAGAGAGTTCTTTTTGCCTTCTGTTCGCATGATACGACAGTTATTTCAGCTCCCGTTGTCCTCTGGAATCTTGCAAGGTTTGTTATGAAGACTCTTGGCTGCACGTTATCCCTCATACAACCCATGGGTGAGCAGATCAGCCGCTTGAAGTCTTTTCCTTTGAAGTCATCACCAAAGTGCTGGAAAGCCACTTCATAGTCTAAGGGTGTTGGTTTCTTGTAGTATTTTGGTTTTGTAATCAACCTATACACTCCAGCTTGATGTTTTATTTGTTAGTAGGTCAGCTGTGAGCCGACACGATCAGTGGTTGTTGGTTTATTGAAGTTATGGCTGAAGATTACTGCAACCCCCGCCGACATATGTTGAAGTTCACCAATATCTGTTGATATTGAGTGGCTGAAAGCTATGGGTTGGTCATCTCTGTGTAGACTTATCATTGTACTCATTTTTTCTTCTTTAATTTCAACTTTATTGTTAAATGTTGGGGGTAGATTTTTAAAATTCAGGAATGATGATTTTTCTTCTTTTGTTTGTGGTTTGAGAGTGATAAAGTATCCTGATATAAGTCTAATTAATTATTTTAATAAGTTGAAGCTTTCATTTCACTTATGTACGCTCAAAATCTTTTTAAAAATTTTCTTCATAGTTAAATATAATAATATTTCGTACCTTACATTATATTAAACCACCTTGTAAAACCACCTTAAAACCAACATGAACAAATTACAAAACATTCCACGGGCGATGTGTTCTGATGTAATCATGCAGCAAGATAAGGTAAAATGATACGTAGTAGCACGCTGCAGTTAGATCTTATCTCCCCAAAATTACGACGGTTTACAGGGGCACTAGTTATGTTTAGTACAATCGTGTGACCTGCTGTTGCGTTGCATGAGTAAAAGAATTTTATTAATGATTTAATTTTTTAATAAGAATATTATGAAACTACAGCAGAAACATTTTCTGTTAAAAACTTATGAAAAATATCTTGTAATAAATAAAGTTTTAAAATTAATATAATTAAATTTAATATACTAATTTAGTAAAAAATTAAAGTAAAAATACTGTAACATTATTAGGTTAGGTTAATGCTTTAAGTTTGTCAGTAAAAAAGATATAAATTTTCAAAACAGGAAGTTATCGTTCACGAAATATGTTTATTGGTTAAACTAGTAAAGCAATTCTTTAAAGTAAACAATACAGAATATCTTAGAACTTCAATTATGGTTGCTAGTACGATTCAGTTCGGTTTAATTTGTTTATTTACACACAAATTCCTTTTAAGCGATTTGAAGGTGGCTTACTTTGATAGTACCTTCAATTTATGTTTTAATACGATTGAAGTTTTTATTTTATAATTCATATTACCTGATTTTCCAAAATCAAACGAATCTGTGGAGTTACTTTACGATGAAATACTCAATTCTAAAAGGCCTCCCTAAATTAAAATAATATTAGAAACCGTGTTTTATTTTACAAGTGTTATCAAATGAGAATGTTTTCAATTCTCCAAGAAATCTTCATTCAAGATTAGGATGGTGTATTTACCCAAGCTCACATTTACTATTTTTGAAATTCGAAATGGAATATCAACTTTAGATTTCAATCTTCGAACTACATGAAACACTAAATTGTGTTCTATATACAGTATTTTGAGAAAACTGTAAAATTTAACATTAAAATAATATATCATAGAACCTAAAGCTAATTTAGTGGCTATGCAACTTATTTGGTGATTTTAGCACAAGCCGTCCTCATTATATTAATAGTTGACGGAGTTCTAGGACGAAGGATTGTAAATATTCGATTTCAGCGTAGCTTTATTTAGTTCAGCCTATCTCTTGAAGAGGTGAATTTCAATTTGTGAATGTTCGAGTGCCACACGGCATCTCGAGGACGAGCTAACATACAGTCTTGATATTTTCCATGATACTTCATTTCTACATTAGTACACATGACTTCTATTTCATAGGACTTCATTAAGGCTTTAGCAACATGTCTTACATCAATGCGATATGTAATCACTATATCCAAAAGAAACTGATTAAAATTTTGTGAAATTTTCAAGAAACATAATGAAAGATTTAGTGTAATAAAAATATAGTACTTAATATTTTCCATGCACCCTCAGCGAATTCTGTTACGCTACAGTTCCTTGGTGCACTCATACCTTGTATGATATATTTAATCATTTGTTATTGATTTGGTGACATTTAAGTGAATAATGCACTCTATATTATATTATAATACTTAATAAATTAAAATAGCAGCTTATAAAAGTTTTTTTTAAGAAATATTACAAGTTGAATTTTTCTATCGTGACAACTCACTAACAATATAGTACCAAAATTTAACAGATGTAATTTTTAAAGTGCGCATAGAATTTTGTATAATTGGCTCCCTCATAGCAAAGCAACTGGTGTATATCCCTCGTGGCTCCGGAAACATTACATTTCTGTCAGTCCGTCTGTATGCTATCTGTTCGACTGTCTGCCCGCACTAACTTCTCATGTCAAGCACTAACTGACTTAAAATGAATTTTTATATAGCTTCATTTTCATCTAAGCAACACTAAGTTCGGTTGTACTGAATGCCACTCTATATAATTCTGCTGTGCGTTAGCAAATATGTTTAATTTGGCATTATGGGTAACCATTACGAAAATGTAAGGTATCGGGGTACATAAATTTGTAAAATCCTTGTTTTTTTGGTACCCTCGCTACCTCACGAGAACTTTTATTATTTAATATTTCTGTTTTGAATTTAATGAGCCTCGGAAATGAAATTATTATGTAGCAACACATCTGTTGGATAATTTTAGCTTTAGGCTTTATTATGAGTTATTTATAAGATAATATTGAGTTTTGTGATAGTTCACGCTCAAATAAATTCCTCATTATAGCCTATCATTTAGTAGCCTTACATATTTTCTATTTTGTGTTTAGGTGATGGAAAATTTCTCTTCTGTATTATAGTCTGTCTGTGTGTGTATCGTCTGCTGGATATATTGATAATGAAATACGGTATAGTTGTTTAGTGACTATGATAGTTTGAAGGCAGTCTTAACAAAATATTTTACGCTTTGCATTTAAATTTTTTACCGATGATTTTACCGGTCAATATTTACCGATGTAAATCCACGTTACTAATGTATTAAGACTTATATCGAGTACAATTATGTAAACTTCAAATCTACCTAGTAAATTTAAATAAAAATAATATTACAAAATATTTAATTTGTTATAATATATTCATCCCCTGAATATTTGTGCAAAAATGGATAAAACTCCTTTGGGAATTATTTGCAAAATTAATTTCTTTTTCTTTTACAACTAGAACGAGTGGTAAATAAATAAGACACTTATCTCACATTACAAAAAGATATATATTTGGCTCTTAACTGTGAAGTATTAAGAAAATTTAGTCAAGGTGTATTGCTGAAGCTGTTTTGTTGGATATGATTGATAAAATGTGCCGTTTTACATAACTATCTGAGTAAAAATGTACATTATTTTGACTAGCATACATTATATCTTAAGAGTTACATAAAATGTATGTGATGAATTTTTTGGTGGACGTATTTTGATGTCAAAAATTGAACATCACTACATAATTGCAATTTAATTTGTTCTCGCAAGATTTCCTATATACTGTTTTAATGTTTATAAACCATAAATATGAGATGTAGTTCTGACAAAAGTTTCAGGAATACGTTTTCTAACTTATTTTCCTCTTTTTCATATGGACAATATATTGTGCCCTGAAGGGTTACACCGGTTTCTGTCTAATTTTAGATTGAAACAATTTGCATGACAAAGTTATCCTCCCATTTTACTTGCGGGTGGAAAAGATTATTAGTGATTATTAAAGAATTGTTGTATATCCAGATATCATTATATACAATGATTAACATACTTAAAACATAAATTAAAACTAGTGCACATAATTACGTACTAGAATGGATTCTATATAATATTAAGGTGCATTTCATATTATTTATCTAATTTTACTGACTGAGCGTTAGCGAAGCTTATCACTGGAAGGGTTGGATGAATTTAATTTAAATCTCTAGCCATCTGTAAAAAAATAAAATGCGTTCAATAATGTTCCATGTAATTTTTTTGGATTTTAGATGAGTATTATGGAACATATTTTCATTTTACTTAATGACAACTATGGCGGCCTCGATAAATTTTATCCCCTAACCTCTTTTATAAAAAACAGAATGATCGTGAGTTTACCAGGAATTTTACCAGGAAATAGATTTTACAAGTTACAAATTCCCATTGCCATAGTCAGCTTTCTTTACGACGAATGTTTATTTTTCCTTAAGATCGCAAATTTGATAACGGGAATACAGCTATCCACAGTTTCGATCTACTAAATACCCCCTTACGCACTAAAATATGCCCACTAAAAATATACGCACGATGCATAGAAGATGGGCCAAGGCTCATTTAAGTACCAATTATAGTTTGGAAAAAACCAACTGAACTAACCCTGAGGACAATGAATTATATATAAAACTTATTTTATTTGCAATAAAATTTAATCTATGCTCTTGTCACACTAAATGTGTCATTGTATCCCTTCTGCACATTAGTTCGTTACCAAAATTCAGATTGGCGTAAATTTGTTTCTTTTTTGCAGAAAACTGATGGTCTACTACAATAAAATTATTGCAGGCAAAATAATTAACAATTGAGAGTCCATTATAAAGTTATTCTCATCGTGAATAGGGTACCTTTTTACAATATATTGTATTAGAGGAAAAATAGTTATTTTGATTTGTAATCTTTGCCATTCGCCAAAGAGGGCCTCTGATGTGCAGTAGCCTATTCAACGGTATTGCACTTCCTGTACGATAAACATTTCTGTGATACTATATATGTACCAAATTACAAGGCAGTGCAATTACCCAAGGGTTCTGCTCAACGGATACTAGAGCCTGCTATACAGAACCTGTATCATTACATTGGCTCAATGTTGACTGATTTCAGGTTAATGTTTGACGTTACATTTCATATTGTGTTCTTAGGGCCATCTCTAAACAGCTTCCTGAATATTAACTAACATATTAGAGAAACTGTTACAACTAAATTCTACAAAACGAGAAATACAGATAAAAGTACTTGGCGTAGTTTAGATAAAGTTTTATTTCTTTTATCATGAAATACTTTTGTACTTAGTGTCATCAGATTAGTTTGTGTAATAATTGGTTTTATATTGATTACTTGACATCAATATACTGATATTCCCAAATAAATACTAATTGCAGATTACAATACCATGATCACACACTAAACATTATTCGCCCGGATAATCCTAATTGTATGAGGTACAATACACCACGTGTGACGTTACAGGTTTCTCGGAGGTGTTCATTTTATGCTCATTATTACTATCATTAAATTACATGTGGTAAAAAGGCTTTATAACAATACAATTTCGTATAGAACTATAGTTATATTGAGTAACACGATATGTGACGTGTTATATATTCGAATAGTTGTAAACAGTATGTTTATATAAAAAAGGTCAGAATAACAATATTATGTTCGCTTTGTATTTCATAGATAAAAACAGACTAAATAAAATTTTGTATTGTATTTTGAGCGGTGTTCTCAATTTGATAAATGTACTAATCATCCTATTAATTACAGAATTAACACTAAAATTAACTTTCAAATAGTACAAAAGTGTTTTTATACATGACTAGCTGTTCCCCGCGGCTTCGCAGGCTTTTTGTAAGCTTTGCTCGTGTATGAGCACTTCTGGTTCAAGTGAATTATATTGTTAAAGCCGATGTAGAGTTTACCTTGTTGACACTATCAAGAAAATCTGCCAAAAGTGTATGTTAATAGCCATTGTACTCGTACATGTACTTAATAATGAAGTGGTGTAACATTCAAGCTATAAGGCCAAACAGAAATTCATTTGAAAGACAAATATCCATAAAAACTTAGCGCCTTCACATAGTGTGTGGTTATTATACACAACTATCTCGTAATTGTAGTTTACAATGTGCAGGCGCTTTGATAACTTTTATATTTTGCAGCGCCTCCTCGTGGTGAGTTACATCAATGGGCATAGCATAAAAACCTTCTACGTGGAAAAATACATATACATAACAATTTTAATAATGATCGGTCAAATAGTTTCTGAGTCTATAAAGGACAAACACACACATATTCATTTATGCAACAATATAGATTGCAACAAACATTCAGACTATGCATTGTTGTTTAGCAATTTTAAGAGAAAAACAGTGTTTCCAGAGTGATCGAGACAATAGTTTGAGTAATGAGTAAGCATAAAAAATAAATCTTTTGGTGTCTCTATGACATATATCTTTCCCCATTAGTATTAGATATTTTCTTTTCCATCAAATTTGAGACTCGGTGTGTGAGTGTAACACCACCCAAAATAGTAACAAACATGATGTATACTAAAGCGAATTGAAAGCATAATAAAGTATATGTATTTATGATACAACTTTACATTATTATTTAAAATTCTATTGAATCCTACGTTTACAATTAGAATTACCGTGCTTGTATTTTTTTTCTAATTTATATTGGTTTTATTTCGTGTATACAGCAAGGTTCAGTAACATCTGCTCAAGAAGAAACTCCTACGAATAATTTTTTTGTATAGATGAGATTGAATGTTTAGTCAAATATATTACCACAACATATTAAATTAACAGAAAATAACATTATTTTAGAATAAGTTTTAAATTATAGTTTTTTATTATCATTTTTATCCAATTACGTTCGGAATATTTAAAGTTTAACAATGCATTCTCGATGTATTAAATCTAAATACATAGCTAAGGTGCAGTAAAATGTGTAGATATGGTGAAACATATAATCTATTACATAACACACAGGGTTGCTTAAAACTATATTTATTCTGAAACATGTGCGTCTTTAAGTTATAGATTTAAATAATTCCGTTAGGTTGTTGCTTTATTTCTTCGTAGATCGTATTTCTTTGCTTAATAGATCGTGAGGACATAGACATCTGTTGAGAACACAACAGTATAGGCGTTTGCGTGTCTGATATCTTATCTATTCTAATGGATGCATATTAACTGAGCTTATGCCTAGAGCTACAAGCATGCAATTATTATTGAATGTCTACTTATATAAACTATGTCTATAACTATCAATAAAATGGTTATTCTTTAACCTAGATTTCTTTCCTAATTGTTTAAATAATTTACACCCCAATAAAAAAGGTTTTGATAGAGATTAAAATTAGTGTTTACGTTTTTCCTTTACTGGCAATTCAGTGGTTAAACTTGATGTTGTAAATAAACGACTATGGATTGATTTCCAGGAAAGTGATATTTACAGTTTCCACAATTATCTGATTTGTGGCGTAGAGTACACACACTCTGTCGGAGGCTCTTTGTTTACCCTTAATACGGTTTAATTACTTAGCCACAATCTCCTCCCTTATGTGTAGACACAAGCCATGTATTTAAATCAAGAACGCATAGCTTGATCAATAGTTAAATTATTGCTTTCCGGTTTATATTCAAATTCAATACCGTATTCACCCTTGTATTAATACAATCAATCAGGCATTTATTCTAAGTAGACGTAATAAGTGATTAAAAGTATATGTTACATAATTTGCAACAGTAGCTTACATTTCTCATACTTGTAACTAAAAATTATCTATATTAACGTATTCTGCTAACACAATTAAATTTTTAATATTACGGTAAAGCCCCTATCAACATTTCGTGGTAATGAAAACGTATTTAATAAAACTAGAATTTATTGATTTGTAATGTAACAGAGTGTATGTAAATTACGCTACTCTTGATATATTTTAGCTCAAAAAATACAGTTTTTCTAGCTTCAATATGAGGTGTTAGTTGCCATTTAAAAATTTGGCTTTGGGTACGGGGGAGCATGGCTCTGCGCACCCGCAGTTTGAAAATAATTTTTCCCCCAATTCGTACACTCCCGTTTACAGAATTTCAATACTAGGGCTTTAAGTTTTTTAATACGAGTTTGAAGTTTTCAAATGAAAACCCTGTATAAGAGTTCCATAACGTACTCATCATTATATTAATACAATCGATCAGGCATTTATTCTAAGTGTCTATAATAAGAGACAAGAAGTATGATTAACATAATTTGTAATAGTAGGTTATATTTCTCATCCCTGTCACCATGAATTATCTATACTAACGTAGCTTAGTACTAAGCTTAAAAAATAAGAAATAAGAAATATTTTATTCCAAACTTTGTACAATTTTACAATAAATGAAATGGTGGAAATACTAGCCATCTGAACAAGTAACGATGGCTAGTGCAAAGAAAACTTAACTATGTGCTTTACACTGACAGTCAGTCTACATAACTATCTTCTTGTGTACCTGGTCGACACCACAGCACTCGCAATCTATGCTTGAAAAAAATAACTCTTTATACAAAAATAATATTTACTTTAAAAAAATAATAAACGTAAAATTAAATTAAAGTATTACACCACAGAATTGTTTCATCAACCATTTCTAAGTGAAAAAAGATACTCTATTTTACATACAAATTAAAGTGTGGAAAATAACTCAATCTAATGATACCTGTTTCTATCTATTCTGTATCTATCTGTTTTTAATTGCAGCTTACGATAAAATCGTAAATAAATAACATACGTCATCTTTAGTCAGTAACCATTTTCTAACTTTAGCCAAAAATTGTTTGCAGTTTTTATTGTTTATTTTAACGAAATTTGGCAATTGATTGTAAATTTTGGGACCCAAAAAAATGAAACTCTTTTTAAAAATCTTTTTTTTATTTTACGATGAGTGTAAAGTCCGCGAGCCACACTTCTAGTATTGTTATAGGCTCTGTCGATGCCATAATTTCCACTTCTATTAAAAAATATTTTTAAGACTTTGTAGACAAATAAATGACTTAAGGGAAGAACCTTTAAGTGGTTGTATAATGTAGGAGCAGAGGCACGTTTTGGTTGGAAGGTAATTATACTCACAAAATAATTTTTCGTTAGTATTAATGGATTAATGGACACTTTGTCTGTCCCTCCCCAGTTTTCAATTCCATAGTTTAGTCTTCACTCTGTAAGTGAAAAATAAAGGGTCTGCATAAGATTTAAATTTAATTTTTAAAAAATAAAATTTCCTTATGTTTTTCCTGAGTTTTATCTGTAATTGTGAAGTATGAGTTTTCCATGAAAGTTTATCGTCTATGTAAACACCAAGATATTTTATTTGATTAACTTGCTCATTTTTAACACAATCGCAAGGTTGGATGCACTCATTAACGACGTGAAAATGTAAATCCGTGTCGAAAGAAAACCCTCTAAGGTCAAAATTCACAATTTTGGTCTTGGAAACGTTAATTACCATTTTATTATTGTTGCACCAATTTCGAAGTGATTTGAGATCCTCAGTTATTTGTGTCCAAATGGGAGCCCAATGTTTATTTGTGTAACGAAGTGAGACGTCGTCAGCAAAAGCACTGATTTTTCCGTACATTGGGATATTTAATAGGCTGTTTATAAACACTAAGAATAAAGAGGCAGAGAGCACGGACCCCTGAGGTACGCCTTCGTTATTATTTTTGGTGGACTTAAATTTTGCTGAATACGTACTTGCTGTGAGCGGCCAAATAGATAGCTTTTGAACCACCTCAAGGGAATGCCTCTTATCCCAGCTATTTTTAATTTTCCAAGTAAGATTTCGTGATCGACAAAGTCGAAGGCTTTAGAGAAGTCTATAAACATCCCCGATGTTTTTTCGCTATTGTTTAAACCCTTGTACACGCCTTCAGTAAAATCCACTATTTCCAACTCGGTATTTTTCCCTTTAGTACAGCCAAATTGTTTTTTACTGAAAAAATTTTTGTTTATTTAAAAATTCTAGGAGCCTTAATTTCATTGCTCTCTCAAACACCTTCGATAGCACAGAGAGCAAAGCAATCGGTCTATAGTTGTGTAGGAGGTCCCGCTTACCATTCTTAAAGATCGGTACAACAATAATTTGTTTTAAATTGGTTGGGAATTCCCCTGTTAAGAAGCTAATATTAATAAATGTACCAATACATGACAAATTTCTGGAGCGATTTCCTTTAACAGCTGAACTGAGAGAGAGTCACTGCCCACTGATTTTTTATTCTTGAGAAATTTCATTATTTTAAGAATTTCTTGTTCACATACGGGATATAAGAAAAGGCTGTTTGTTCTTATATCCCAGATGCAACGCAACCAGATGCATCCACTCCACCAGTGTCGGGCAAGCCGGCCACCAGTGATAAGGGAGCGTTTATAAATTATTCATTGAACATGTTTGCCAAATGTTGTGGATCCTCTACCTACACTGTTACCGTCACTGTCTTGAACACACGTTATCAGCTGCTTATCTCTCTTATCAGTTAGGCTGTTAATCAACTTCCACTGCTGAGCACTGTTACCTTTACACGCATCAAATAAAATTGAATAATATTTGTCTTTCGCATTAGTAATATCTAAATTGAGTTTATTTACAAAATTAATGAAATATGTTTTGAACCCTAAATCATATGGCCTTTTTCTTTTTCTTTTACTTAATTTGTTTCTTCTTTCAATTTTATTCAAAAGGTACTCATTAATCCAAGGGCTTTTGTATTTTGCTTTTTGATATTTATATCTAATTACTTTAGTCTCCTTAATACATGACAAGGCCTCTTGGATTTCATTATAAAACGCTGTTACTGCAATGTTTACATTCAACTCAGTTAACACATTATTCCAGTTATAATCATTTAAAAAATTCTTTACCTTTTCAAAATCGACTTTTTCGCAAGTTACAGTAGAACTATTATGTTTAGACAATCGGTTAACATTATTTTCATTTATAATCGACAAAGCTATTAAATTATGGTCAGTAATTTCGGACTTAAAGTTTCCTGATACAAATTTGTTTAGATTTTTTATGTCTGATAAACATATGGTCTATGCAGGAGAAAGATTCTGGTGATATTCTAGTATAATTGTTAATAAAGGAAGAAAATCCATTATTGTGCATTAAAGAATGATATACTTCTGCCTCTGCATTGTATTTTGTTATGCAAATATTAGCATCACCCAGATAAATTACATTTGTTGAAAGTTGGTTTAATATAGGTTCTAGTTCTTGAATGAAGTTATGTACAATATGACTTTGTAGTCTGTAAATGCAAAATATATAATATAAAAATATAATTTTTTATTTTAAGCTCTAGGTCATTTTTATGCATTTGTATCTGGTTCTAAATGTATCACGAACGAATGCTATAATACCACCACTGCGGTATGATTGGTTACAGTTCGCAAAACTAGATTATCCCGGTATATTGTACAAGTAAATTTCTTCTTCGAAAATCCAGATTTCTGATAAAACTATTAAATCTATTTCGTGGTCTAATTTCGCTAAACTGGATAGTAATATGTCAAAATTTTGTCTCAAACTTCTAATATTTATATGGAAGCAGCTAAATGTAATTTCAGAGGAGGCAAACAAATCCTTGTTTAAATATTCAAAATATTATTTTCTGGGTCCATATGCTAAACTAATTATACATGGATGATTGTTATATGGTACAGTTATATACAAACTATGTACATCTCTGTACTCACATGTCTCTGACACTCGTTTCACCAGTGATCTTCAATACTCTACCGTCGCTGTCCTTCCGTGCGAAGATCTTCCCGTCCTTGGTCCAGACGGTCCCATGCAGCCTCCTTGATCTTGGAGAGGAGTTGCTTGTTTGCTGGTGAAAGGTGCTCATTGATGAACACTTTCTCCTTCGGCATCCTGGGGTTGATCTTGTCAGCTGTCAGGGGTCGCGCCGCCTTGAAGCCGTTGATCCACGTCTCCTTGTCTCGTCGGGACTTGAACTTGACGACGATGGGGGCAGCTCGCTTCTTGTTGTAGCTGGGGACTCTATGCGCCGCCTCGACACTCTCCTCCTTCAGCTCCACGTTGATGGCCTTGGAAATGTCACACAGCAGACTCTCCAAATCTTCATTCTGGGACACAGGAACTCCGCTAATTTCAATGTTAGAGATCCGCGAATACTGTTCCATGTCTCTCATTCTCATCTCCAGGTCCTCCACGGCCGTGTGCAACTTGGAGTTTTCTTCATGCATTACTCGGGCTTCCTCCTTTGCAATTTTCATTTCTACCGTTATTTTATTCATTAATTCAGTGGCATTGTCCATTTTCCCTGAGAACAATTCTAAGGAGGATTTGAAGTCTTTAAACTCTTTGCTGTAGGTCTGAAGCTCACTAAAAACTTTGTTTTTGAAAGAGTTCATGGTTGAGATAAGGAAATCTTTACTTATTACAGTTGATGACGATTTTTTACTACTTACGGACTCCTTTTCAAGTCTGCATACATCGCACATCCACTCGAGTTTGGAACGGGTCTTGCTTGGAACACAGTTAATATGTATCACTGCACTACACTTCCCAACACACTTGATACAACTCTTCTCACACCAAATTGCAAATGCTGTAGTTAGCCGACATAATTAGGCAAAAATGAACGAATTCACTGTAACGTCCAGTACAAGCAGGTTAAGCTAACCTGTACACAGCACGTGCTACACTTAATCTTCAGTCAGAGCGCAGAGCGATAACGACCGGCCAGCTCGAGTGACTGATACTGACTATTAAATAAATCATTGATTAATTTAATTATTTTTTTACCTTTATGCCAATACTAGCAGTTATGTGTGGCTTTGCACGCGTGTCTTAAGGAGGAATAGGGTTTTATAAATTTTATATATATATATATATATATATATATATATATATCTCTGTCGTAATAAATAGACTGAATATAAGTTACGCTACTCTTGAGATATTACAGCTATTAAGTATTCAATTGCTCTTAAGTTGATTTTATTAACTGTACTAGAGACAAATATTTTATCTTCTACCAAACCAAAACCAAAAGTAGGGGTTTAGGTTTGATTCATTTCCTACTTAATACACATTTATACCCCAGTATCTCAACAAAAAATACAGCCTAATCAAGATATTACATAATCATGTTACAAACAGCTTTGTATATGTCTAAATTTTATCTACGTAAAAATGTCTTTGTATATGTTTAAAAAGATTATTTGCTACTAACATTGCACTAAATATATTTAAACTAAAATTAATATTCGAAAACCTTTAATTTATATTCTATAATTTGTTAAAACAGTAACGTTTTAATTTTACTATTGAATTAAATGGTATTTTATTGAAAATTTTACGAAAAGATTATATTTATGGAATTTCGTGAGCCTGTACATTGTACAACCCTTTTAATTTATAGAGCCAATCAAGACTTTGTCATAACGAAAAAAGTCAATAAAACCACAGATTATTGATTTTTGAAGTACAGACCAAACATAAAATATAATATTCTTTCCGAATAGTATCAGACTTTTAGCTTGACATAAAATATTTATTTCAGCACGCCAAAACGATATTTCTGCTTTCAAGGGACTTGTCGAGTAGATTGAAACTCAACAAGAGGTTGGTCTACATTTTGTGGTATTCAGTTTATGTTTGTAACAACATGATCTGGAACGCTTCCAAAGGGCTCGGTGTGCCAAAGCAGAACAGGAAGTGGATTCAATAAGAAGGTAACTTTAGTCGTTATTGTTAAGGTCTTTGTTAAGAGGGTATCCTCATTGAAAACTTGTTAAGTATTATTTGAACTTTGGATAAAATTATTGAACGAATAAATAATGCTCATTCATGAGCTGATTATAGCAACATTCGAGACTTGAATTTTGTAATTGCCTCTTATAGTTTATTTAGTACATTTTATTGATGGCATATATGTCTAATAAAACTACAGGTATTTGAACTGTTACTACTGTTACGTTTACAACGGTTCATTGGAGGGCATAATAGAATTTTCGGGCTGTAATTACGTATTGAATCTAAATGGAAAATCTGTACAACGTTAGCGAAATTTAGTAACGATTATATAGATTAGATGGACTCAACAACTCATGTAATATTAAACTGTATCAGTGAAAAGTACAGAGAGAAATGCTATAAATGTGTTAGAGCATACCCGATACTTGTACTACAGTTTGTTATTATCTGTTAACATATAGCTAGCTTTCATAGCTGCCTTTGTCTAACAATTACTTCTCCAGTAGTAATATTTTTTTACTACGTTTGCATGTCACACGGCTAACTGTCTTTAACATGCTAAGTAAAACACAATACTTCATAGATATATTTCTTGTCCTATATTTTTCTATAAATTCATTGTTTATTACACCAATAAATAATTAATTTTTTCTTATTGTCAGATTTATTTTTTTAATATTTGAATCAGCTATGAATACCTGGAGGGTATTTTGTAGTTTCTCTGCTTAATAATCAAGAAATAAAGTACACCTGAAAACAGACAACACCAAATCTAAACTGAGAATAATCTAAACCTCCTCTCCTGCCACTCTCAAAATTAATACTGTGCCCTCTTCGCCTAACTAAGTAGATTTCCAATGGTATTGTACTATGGTATACTAGTACCAACACATGACTGCCAAGCCCAACGTCAAGTGTCGGTTCTATTATACTATGCACTATGTTATACCAGTACTGACACATCATTCGTAGTCCCGAAGAAATGTGTCACCTTTGTCTCCTGATGCATCTCTACCCATGTGAATGGTGATCAATCGTACAAGTGAAAGTGCTATGAAACGATTGTACGATCATATGATGTTATTAAACTTCTACCACAGTAATTTGCTAAAAATATAATTTGGAGCAAAATATACGACTTCGTATCGCTTCAATAAAAAGTTTTTTTTACTATCATCATTCTACCCCATAATAACACACTAATAAGGAGGAAATGTGTTCTTAAATTAAATTTTATTAACTATTTACTGGTAAACCATACAAAAATATATACTACAAATTTTGCTGTGTACACGAAGTACGCCACGGTGTGTAAACTTAGATGTTATTGGTGTGATGTCATTTATACATTCTGGTAAAAAGTGTTTTCAAAAATTGTGGTGTGGAAACTTCTGACAACGGAGTAACAAAATCCTACCACAGTGAAACGAAAGTGGAGCTAGCTAGAATGGGAGCAAAGGCGGGGAAATGAGATCGCCTCCTTGCTTGGCATAGTATATAATCGTTTTTTTTACTTCTTGGAATTACCTTGATTATTACCTGAATTACTATGTTTAGCTTACAAAGTGGTCTTCATTCTTAGATATAAAGGTTGTTTATAAATAAATATCAGGGTTTTATCACTTTGGAGATTTTATCCCTTATAACTCAAAGTTGTAATTCATACATACAACTACAGAGTAACACTTTTGCGACAATTCGATTATAATGTTTTCTCCGCTATCCCTTAGAAAGCGCCATAAGGAAAAATGGTGATCCTTGAGCAGTACGCAAAATCAGAATTCGTAGTAATTATGCAGCGTGCGTTCCAGTTACTCTGTATACCTATTACCTAATAATACCTTATATCTAACAACTAAAAATCATGCGCTGTTCAACGTTACTTTTATTTCATTTTCCAAGACAATCATGAGAATATCTATCACGTTTCGATTTTTGAAAAGACAATGGGCATTAGCGAATTCTAATTTGTTGCACCATTAAAGCGGACAAGTTCAGAACCTATTTCAATGGTAAATACTTAGTAATTTATTATTGTATATAAACCAGGTTATAATTTTATATATATATATATATATATATATATATATATATTTCACGTGGTAATTCTGAATACAGATATTTTGAATGCCGACATACTTCTCTAAGTATTCTTTGAAAATATTCTCTATACTTTATCCGAACTATAGGCAGAGATGAATCGTTTTAAATACCAAATATTAAGGAATAGAGTGGACCCTAAGTTTTAAAAATGAAATGACATTACATAAATGAATTTGAATTGAAAGAAAATATTTGCACTGTTCCATTTAGAAGAATTATAAATATAACATTACTAGTATAACATGTTCAAATATACAATTTATATAAAACAATGAGCGTATTAATGTACAGATATTATAAACTGATTTGTGGTTCTCTTTAAAAAAATGTTTTAAAATGTTCAATATTATACATTTTTGTGCAAAGCCCAATTTACCAGTGCCGTAGATCAGGTGAGGAATGTTTGTAAGATGGTTCCAGTGACGTCAGAGCTAGGGTTACTCTTGCAATCCCCAAGGATTAACTGATTTATGTTTCGGAGAACACGCCGTTGAAAGACCTTACTTAATTAAACCTCTGTTAAGATAAAACATACACTTGAGTAAATGGATTTTAATGTTTTAAATGGGTTCTAAACTGATACATTACTCTGATATATGTTAATTAAATAAGGACCAAAAATATTTTTTTCGTATTAATATATTATTTAAATTGATTTCCAAACCCTCATTACTTGAAATCTGATCATAAATTTTTATATTGTTTGCTGACGTTAACTTAAAATGTTATATATACATCTAAAGTGTGTACATTACCCAATAAAAACTATTAAGCTGCTAACCTTGATCAAATTACTCGATGTACACCGTATTATAAGTTTTAAGGCAATAAGAAAAACATCAAATTACCCTAAATATTCATACTTACTGTATTTAATCTAAAATTCACCTTACCACTTTTACCCATTTGTTTAAGAAAAATATATTTTTATTTCCATTTTGGTAATCACAAAACAGTACGTCGTCACCCGTTGATTTAGAGAAATATAAATATACAAATCGTGTATTTTGTCTATCTCTAGAGGGTTGATAATGAATTTTCCAAATGTCAGTATACAAACAGACTTGCTCCGCCCTAGTGCCTATAACTTATGTGATCGACGGTCATACAAACCGTTGTTTTCGTTTATTCTGGGTTCAATAATGAGTTTTTAGTTGCCTTATGAAGTTTTGAATTATTGTTACTGTAAAGAAACGTGGTCTTATTACTCAAGACTCCATAAAATAGAGGAATTTGTTTTATCACACTATTTACGTATCTGTTTTAAACAGGGTTACTGTTTACAAATTTTCTATAACGTTTACAATGTTTAATTATTTAAATAAAAATAAGTATTTTTTTTCATTCTGGCATGATGAATAACATATCCTTTGGTGTTATTTTTATATTATTACTGGTTATTTGTTATTTCATAATATGTATTACATTAAATATATACAATCTATCACCAAATATATATATTTGATATTTAAGATTAGAAGTTGTTAGATATAAATTTTAATTAAAAACTTCTAATCTTATTACTTGGACTAAAATACAAATTGACAGTGGCCGTTTAGGTTTTAATATGATTGTGGTACCAACGTTTACCCTAAAATATTAATACAGTTTTTTATAATAAGTAATTCTGAACTTATTATTAGGATCCAATGATCTGAAAAAGTTTAAACCTTTACTTGTGAACGCGTAATAAATTATAATAACCTTTGATATTTAACTAAACTTTATTTTGCTTTTATTAAATTTAACTAAAACGTCATATTTCACTGATATTCTTATCGATGCGGTATTTTTTAAACTTTTTAAAATGAAACGAACGCCTTCTAACAATATTTTATTGAACGGTTATAGCTAGAGTTATTGAAAGTGTTGTTCTTCAGTAAGTACCACAAATGTGAGGTTGCAGTTAATATATTAGTGAGTATATGCTGATTTAGATTATCTTGAGGTTATAGTTGAAATAATTCAATACATATGCTACGAGAATAATATGAATATTACTTTGATAGTAAAGAAATCAATCGTTATTCAAAAATAATAAATTGTAATTGCTAATTTAAATAACACTTATGAGAGCCCAGTAGTACCGTCCTTATATATTTGCGTCCTTTGTTAAATTGTGTCAACGCCCGCTTTATGTTACGAGCTTGAGTGTTCTGGTTGCCATGGTGACTCTAAACGGCCCCTACCATTTTTCTTAAGCTTGCAACCATAGTTTCAACTTTGAGAATCATCAGTTCTCAATCTGCTTGGTTACTATGTAGTATATAAACGACAACTTTCTTGGCGAGTAAAGAGAACTTTATTTACGATATTTTGTATTTAGTTCACACAAGTTGTGTTAATTCAATACATAAGTATACTTGAAGGGCGTCATAGTCGTACCATTATAATATTTACATCTCTGTTTATTAAATAAATTCCAAGTTGTGTTAATTAAATACATAAGTATACTTGAAGGGCGTCATAGTCGTTCCATTATACTTCAGTATAATATGTACATCTCTGTTTATGAAATAAACTCCAATTTCTGATTTGAAGGAATCGGGTGTTTACCTAGAAATGTATTGAAATTCAACTGGTAGCACCATGTATCAGGATCTAATCTAAACTATGAGGATAGCTGTCAATATCCCAAATAGAAATTGCCAATAGACCAAATAACTATCCATCTCCTAGTTCATTTTACAAGAAATGGCTGGAAGGCAATGCTAAACTCGTAATATAAGATCGGAATCACGTGTGAAAATAGGAAATTAACACTGATTTAGTGACAGTGATATTTTGGCAGACGACAGCTATGGTGGTCCTTATTGTATTCCCACTACCCCTTCAGATGACCAGGAAAATATTGTAAGTGTGGTTAGTCCTCTTGATCACTTATCGTTACCAATAATTCACAAGTGGTGAAAGGAAAATTCGACATAAATATGACCATGACCAAAGACCAAACTAGAGACCGAAGTTTAGTAGGTGTAACAGAATGAGATATATGGCAGTTATAGTAATTCTCTTGAAAGGTGTACTTTTAATTTGGATCTATACTGTAATGCCGAGGACTCTATGGATGTATTTGCTTTGAAGTCATAACTTCATAATATTTTAAACTGCACTTTTGTCGTTCTCTAAATGCACTTTGCTAGCAATATTTATTTACTAATATAAAACGGCTATTAATACATATAAAATATATGTGCACATACAAAAGTTCATGTGTGTCTATGTTTGGACACTTTATCTAGCATAAAATTCATAGGATGAGGTCTTGTTTGTATTTAGAAGTCATAAATATTTATAAACCAGAATATATCAATCAATAAGCTCGTGTTATCTAGATACCAAGCGATTCCTGTGCAATCCTTCAGTCACAATTAGGTAGGCATTGTCTTCTACATAAGCCAATTTATAGAGCTATACACACACATTAATCCATCTTATTGCTCAAAGGTGAACAGTATTAACAGTTGATAGCATATTGCATTGTAGGCTCCAGCATTACACGTCATATATTTAACTTAAGTGAACGTGAGAACCTTTCTTCTAGGAAGCTAATACTAAGACAAATTTTCATTTAGGACAATGACCTATTTAAACAATGCCAAAATTTTGAAAACCGTCAAATACGTTAAGATTTAATATAAAATTTAGATGGCGCTTTGTACAAATCGACAGATTCGTACTAGATCGATTGGTATAGGATACATGTCATATATTTTTAAGTTATGCTAGGGCACCGGTAAGGAAGTAATTAAACTCCTTCAATATATTAGGATTTACTTTTTTAAGGTTTTGTTTGGATTAATTAGTTTTTAGGATAATATAATCTATGTATATAGGTGATATTGCTCCTTCCTTTTAATTAATCTTTCATTGCTGCACATTTTAGTAAGTTACTAACAATAATTTTTTTTTTTTCAGGTTAAAAACTATGTTTTATTTTGACGTTTAATAGTTTAAAAATTTCAATATAAATATATTTATCTTTTCATGGGAATCTTAGGAAGTGTAGGATAAAACCAAACAACTCAAATCACATATAATGTTCTTTATGAGTATACACATTTAAATTTACACAGTTTTAATATCTGTTGTTATGCCCAAAGTTATTTTAATTGCATGAATTTGGTTAATACCATAAAGTTTATCTTTTAATTAATTTATGTATCCATCAAAAGCTATTCGATATCGAGAATAAAACCACAATAAAAGGACCTATATTTACGATAATGTATTTTTTAGGCTGCTCAAAAGTGCAAAACTTTCAATGTAAGTCACATGATTGCATAACATGTTGAGCGAACGTACAATGATTTATTAATATACAAACATGACGATTTGGCGCCACGAATTATATCAGTTTACAAAACCAGTAATGTAACTAGATATAAATTAATAAAGAAAATAATATTGACATAACACTCACTGATTATTAATTCTGCCATCTCACTGAGTAAAAGGCTTGGGAAATGAACTTCTATTAAATACCAATGTTTAATATGCACTATCATAGATCTCATTATGTTCTGATATAGTTTTAGTCTACAGATAAAATACTTACTGAGATACCCTACGTTACATAGTTATCGAACGTTTCTTGAGATTTTGCGGTGAAGTGGTACGATAACATATTTAAAACTCTCGTATGATCTAGACTCAGTTTTTCAACAAAGTTATTTGTTCAATCCTTTGACTGTCAACATGGTTGACCATGAGACAAATAAAAAAGCGTTCTGTAACGATCAGATAAATTTCATTGATTAATATTCACCATTATAGAAATTAATTTTTCATTATATATTAATAAAAATAGTATTAAAAATTAAATATTATAGAAATAAATAATCACAAAATAAATATATGTGAAAGAAAATTAAGACGCACTAATTATATTACAGAAAAATGATATCTGAGGATGGGCCTAGAGTTTCAACTGTCATTATAAATAGTCAATAGAAAAACACTGCAATAAAATTCCACTAAACGATAATGTTTTTCGTAAAACTACAGAGTTGATACATTTATTTTACAGTACATTTTAAATCGATATTTCGCATGCAAGGGAAACTTTATAGTACGAAAATATTAACTTTACTTACCGAATTCGATCTAGCAAAGTTGTAGTCTTAAATGTTTAATAGAGAAAATATTACAACGCATGCCACTTAGGTTATCATTCCCCAAAGTTCGAAAACATCGGAAAAATAATAACAAAACTGAAAAACCCGTTTTCATCTTTTAACTTTTGAGTTCTCAGAAACCTTCATCAGAATCACAATGGTTTAATAAAACAAGGAAACATATCTTTATGTATATATTTATGAGATAAAAATAATAAAAGTCAAAAATAACATAATATGCCGGTACTCATATTTGTCTTTGAAGTTCGCGACACACTTCAATTGTCCTATTTTTTATTTGCTTTATGATGCAATAAAGCATATAATGCATCATTGGTCCACGAGTCTATATTTACAAATGGCCAAAAATCTTGCACTGTTTGCTCTGATGTACTTGGGGTGTATAATCTGAAAACTTATCTTTCCTTAAATCATTATATTTCACAATTTATTTTAAAATGCGTCAACCTTACAAAAATAATATTGCAAATTAGACTAAATTTCAACAAACTAACCAGTCGCACAAAATAATCCCAAAATACCAGTTGGTAGCTTGAAAGAATCTTTCATCATGAATCTCCCGTGTAGAATATGTAAATATTCATTTATTCCATAGCTTTATGGTTACATTTCATATCAATTTAAACTATAAAAATTTTTAAACTGATTTTAAATTTAGTTTTTTGTAAATAGTGGTGTATGCATTACACCAACCTATTTCTGAGATAGAAAATACTTTAATGTAGTACTAAAAATAAATTACAAGAAAGGAACCAGCAGGTTGTATTAACATTTCTTTGTTTCTATCACACATTTCTATCACATCATTTTTATAAAAAAATTTTTAGTAGTAAAGAAAATAACTTTTATTTCAGTTTTAAATTTCACTCGGAAACAGACACATTTTTATTAATAACAATACAATTTAGTTTCTGTATGGTTAACAATAAAATACAGATTGAACTTTCTTGAAACAGCAGATATGAATCCTTTTACTGACTTCCAGAATTTATTTACAAGTTTTCATTTAAAATCTATTCGGAATAATCCTGTCCATATTTTCCCCATCACTAAACATTTATCCACTGGCTCGCATTCATTGTTGCAGAACAACCAATCTGTAATGATGGACAAAACTGTAGTGTTTTGCTCATTTCCTGAAGTGCCATTAATAACGTGCAACTTCTGATTCATCTCACCATTAGGGACTTCATTAAACTTTCCACCAGCCAAACATTTGGTAACGTTTTTGTTATATTGGAGCTATGTACACAAGTTACTGTCTGAAATTTGTCTATAAAATTATTGTTAACTTTTAATCAAAGAATTAAATAGAATTTGTTCTAATGTAAGTAAAAAATGACAAATGTATGTTTATAAAGAGCTTTCTTGTTTTATTTCATAATAGTATTGTAAAACGTGTACATCAAGGAAGTATTAACATGCGACAAAAGTACGTTCTATACCAAGGTTCTACTTTTTGAAACGACAATGACATTGGCTCGATTTAATTTTATATCCAGTTTTTTAAGACATAACAGAGATGCCTCAGTGTTAAGCTTATAGGCTGATCCTTATGGAAGCTTTCACTGGAGTGCCTGGAAAATTCAAATTTCAATATTTTGGTTTAACTTTTTATTTGATATTACGTTAAAAAACAATTTACGAGCTATTATTCATATATAATTGTAATTATAAATAACACTTAAATTCTACATAGCCATCATCTATGTCGATAATGCAAGTCCTTTAATTGAATATTACTAAGCGATAGGAGTTTTATAATGGCTCTGTAAATAACCATTGCTATATCGCAGAATAAAATATTATTGGTTACCTTTCCTCGGATTGAAGGGTCTGACGCAAGAATTACTCAGCTCCATTTTAAAAACCATTTCTCTCTCGTGAAAATGGCAACTTTAAAAATATGATGTATTATTTTCCGTAGCAGGTTTCTGTGAAGTATAGTTCAATCGGCCAACGAACCTATCACACCCTATATATATTTTCACGAGAGAGAACAGATAATACACTAAATTATAGTTAATTTTGAACTGAACACAGTTATCTAGAAACATAATAGGTATATACCCCTGACAGTCAACTTCAATATTCTTAGCTGAGGGAACACAAAACCAAAATTATTATAACTTTTCTAAAATTCACCTCATGAATATATTTTTGGCATTCAACTGTTTTTTTTATTTTGTATTTCTTCAGGTCATATAATAAGAAATTTGATACGGCCTACAAAAGAGTCACACTATACACACGTCCTGTTGCGGGGATATTTGAAGGCGAATTAAAAGTTGGACTTTAGGTATTGAAAATAATAGTGTTATATTATTAGATAGTTAGAGATTTCTATTTTGTGACAATACCAGTACATTGGCGTAGGCTACAGTATATTTTCATAAATAAGATGAAAATTCATACTAGTTTAATGCTATACAGGGTGTCCAGCAACCATTCGAACAAACTTTGCCACATTGTACAGCAGGCCAAAACTAACAATCAATGCAATATAACAGGTAGCAGGTTTCCTGTATTTTACTGTATTTTACTTGTATTTTAGTATATTATTTTTGTATATTATTGTATAACCTGTATTTTACTTCGTTTAGCGTCTGTCTGTCTGTACGTGTTTTTTGGGGAAAAAACTACAACTCAAAAACCACTTAAGATATAGAATTCAAACTTAACACTTATGTTAAACTAGTGTAGGTCCTTTTCAGTGAAAAAAATAAAACAAATATCTCATTGCATTTCAAAATTGCGGCCGTTCAAAAGTTTCAAATTGTATTAGCTTTGAAACGGCTACTTTAAAAACAAATTCACCAAGATAACTATTTTAGCATATTTTATTACCAATTCAAAAATTTTTGTTTCAAAAAGATTGAATAAAAAATAACTGGGTTACAGCACCAAACGTAAAAACAGGTTAAATCCATGCATTGCAAGTACATACAACAATGTAGTGGACTTTTACGAATAAACTTTTTAATGTTCTTTATTAAAATAGTGAACAATTATTATAACCTAAAAAAATATTACTATCATTTTCGTTCCATTTACAGTAATCAATGTGTTACACACACACAAATAAAAAAGAAAAACTATACACAATGCTCTTAAAAAAACAATAGCAGATATTACATGAAAACAGCTGACCAACAATCAGAAACCAAATCAGGTGTTTTAAATGAAGAAAAACTAATAAAAAACTATTAAGACATTGATGAGCAAGTCTATGTCTTGAACGTGATTGTCACTGTTTGAATGCTCTGTTCTTCTTTGTAATTCCTGTTAGTTTTTCCTGTTAATTTAAATTTCTTTTATTACTTTGTTTCTTGTACGATATGAACCGTTTTACTTTTGAAGAGTATGCTGATATTCACTTTGTGTACGGACTTGCTGGAGGCAATGCCAGATTAGCTAACAGATTGTACAGAGAGCGCTTTCCAGATAGGCTGCACCTAGTTCATAGCGTGTTCAGTGCCGTTCATATTCGTCCTAGGGAAACTGGACATTTGAAAATTAATGTTGTAGAACGGGTAAAATCCGTACGGACTGTTGATTTTGAAGAAGAGGTTTTATTAATCGTAGAAGAAAAACCCCTCCACCAGCGTTCGCACTATTGCTCATAATTTGGATGTATGCAAAATTACTGTGTGGAAAGTGTTAAATGAAGAACGTTTGTGCCCTTACAGACATCAGAAAGTACAAGCATTAGAACCTGCAGATTTTCCTTTCAGGGTAGACTGCTCTCGTTGGTTCCTTCACATATTAGTTGATGAACCCGATTTTTTAAGGTATGTTCTCTTTACTAACGAAGCGTCATTTACTCGAGATGGCATATTTAATAGCCGAAACAGCCCATTTATGGGCTGAAGAGAACCCTCATGAAATTGTGCAACGTAAGTTTCAGCACAAATTATCTGTCAATATCTGGGCTGGAATAGTAGACGGATATTTGATTGGGCCACACATTATACCAAACAGACTGAACGGACCTACTTATGAATTATTTTTGAGAGAAATCTTACCTGAGCTGTTGGAACATGTTCCTATTGAAACTAGACAAAGAATGTGGTTCCAACACGATGGAGCACCGGCCCACTTTTCCTTGATTGCTAGACAACATTTGAATGAAGTGGATGGAGGTCGTTGGATTGGACGTGGAGGTCCCGTCCCTTGGCCTCCACGGTCACCTGACCTCACACCCATTGATTTTTACTTGCGGGGACACATGAAGCAATTAGTGTATACCACTCCCATACAGAATGAAATGGATCTAGTAGCTAGAGTTTTTGAGGCTGCGGCAGTTATTCAAGACATTAATCCTTTTGAAGGTGTGAGAGAATCGTGCTTACGACTTTTCAGAATCTGCAACGAGTTACAAAGACGCCACTTTGAGCAACGACTATGAAAGTTTTACAGTAATGTCATCATTGATTTCTTAATAAAAAATATCATGTTCAATAAAATTTTTCAAACACATTGAATTAATTACGCTGTTTCACACAATTTGCCATGTAAGAAAACCCTATACCCAACCATAACGTAGCCCTATTAATATTTGTATTAAAGATTTAAAAACCAGGATTCACAATTAGTTAAGAACTTTTTTTAAATTTATCTTAAAACAAATTTAAAAAATAAATATTAAATTTAAGGTTATAATATTGTTCACTATTTTAATAAAGAACCTTAAAAAATTTATTCGTAAAAATCCACTACATTGTTGTACGTACTTGCAATGCATGGATTTAACCTGTTTTTACGTTTGGTGCTGTAACTCAGTTATTTATTATTTAATATTTTTGAAACAAAAATTTTTGAAATGGTAACAAAATATGCTAAAAAAAGTTATCCTGGTGAATTTGTTGTCAAAGTAGCTGTTTCAAAGGTAATACAATTTGAAAATTTTGAAACGGCCGCAATTTTGAAATTCAATGAGATATTTGTTTTATTTTTTTCACTAAAAAGGACCAACACTAGGTTAACATAACTGTTAAGTTTGAATTCTGTATCTTAAGTGGTTTTTGAGTAGTAATTTTTTTCCCAAAAACACATACAGACAGACAGACGCTAAACGAAGCGAAATAGGGCACCTGTTATATTGCATTATATGTTAGTTTTGGCCTGCTGAACAGTGTGACAAAGTTTGTTCGAATGGTTGCTGGACACCCTGTATAACGTATAACAAGTAATTAGGGAAAAAACCACTTAATTATGCCCATTTCTAAGCTCTTCACTAATAATGTACGATCACAGAATCATCTCACCATTAGGGAATTCATTAAACGTCCACCAACCATGCGTTTTGTCACGTTTTGTTGTCATTGATTTGTAGACACATATCGTATTGTTTGATGATTTCAGTATCAATCTACTGTTCTTGTTTTAAAAGAGTTTTTAAATTAAAATAATGGGTTCAAATGTGACATACCCCTTTTATATAAATAATAGGTTATGCTTTAAAACTGAATCATATAACTAAGAGCATTTGCGAGTATTTTACAAAAAAATCTAAAGTTTTTTCTTCTCAAAGCTGGGTTTTTCTCTCATTTTACTGTTACTCAAATGTTGATGTAATTTACTTTCTTAATTAAATTTATTGGATTTTATTGTAAGAGTTAAACGTTAAACATAAATAAAGATGATACATGATCATCGTTTGATAGTAGCTCTGCCATTTCTTATGAAAAAAAAACTATTTTCATAGAATTTGTAAATACTTTCTACATTAACATTTATGCAACTTTATTTACAGTATCTAAAAGATTTTTAAAGCAATGAAAATCAAAATTTAATTTATTTAATGCAAACTTTGAATCGAACTAAAAGTTTATTTTATTTAAAATCTTGCATTAAAAAATTAAAATTTACACAAGTAAAAAATTAATTTTGAAATAAAAATATCACTTATATCAAAATAAAATAATGAATTACTCTATATTATCTTTTCTGTTACTCTTATCAAATAACTAATTGCATCAAGTATACTCTACAATATAACGATTCAAATGTTCGCACGTTCATTAGTAATATTTCCAAATAATATATTTAAATCCATTTAATTTAAAAGTAAAATGTTCACGAATAAAATATTTATGATTTTAATTTTTAGATTTTTAAAGAACTTGTCATTTGCGACATAAAACAATGAATTTAGTCCTGCAAGTTTCTTCAGAATATTATCAATTGAAATCTGGTTTAAATTTAAAAATTATTAACCACCCTACCTCAAATTTTAAATAATAGTTAAATATTATTATATATACTCTGATTATCAAATCAATACCCCTGTAAAACGATAAATGGAATAAGCATAATAAAATTAATCTTAAATACGCAAAATATCTACTCATACAAACTCCCACATAGTCCTCGGTTTTTAAAACTTACTCCAACTTGCCACACTTGAACATGTCGTACAGATGACAGAGACGATTCTACTGCTGAAACAGAAAACCTCTACTTCCAATTACCTTCCATAATACATTAAAACAGAGCTCTCATTGCTCCAGCACCCAATACATCACGGAAGGTTCATAAACTAAAAGGTCTAGACGAAATTTACAATCTGATTCAAGGTCGTGGAAGCCGTTTGGCCTAAGTCAACAGTCTTTGTTTAGCATCGCTCCTGATCTGAACTCAGATCCTTGCTGCAGGATTTATATGGACAAGTTTTGTACCCCTCCATACAATTGTAACTTACTACAGTAAAAACTAACACAACATTTTCACGGTTCAGATGTTATTTTTATAAAGTGTACATATTACAAAAATATTAAATGATCTCATTTTAATAAAATTTTAGCGGAAAGCTACACACCAATCCATTGTATTGATGAACTAAGAATATAGTTCAGTTAAAGTGTGACAGGGATGTCACAAAACCATTTTTTTATTTTTTATTTTGCTACATAAAATTTCCTTCTAATCTTTTTGTATTTAAATTATACCAAATACTCAAAGTACATTTTCGAGAAACAAGATTATTTTAATTTAACGTTGTGTGGGAAAAGTTTACTTTTACAACTTTCGTTGCATTTCTACAAAAGAGCACAAGCTCAGGCGTACATTGTAGTTATGTGTTAGACTAGCTTTACAACTTAGGACATGATCGCCGTACTACATCCATGACGTTCTGTAATTTATGAGTTTTTGAACTTCCTAAAGAATAAACGGTGTGTCGCCAATTGACGAAGACATTGTGCAAGTGTCTTTGCGAAGCTGCTAACAGATACGACTTTCATAATTTTTATTATGCCTTTAACAACAAAAACCGGAAAGTTAAAAAAAGTTTATTTAGCTAAAAACTTTATATAATCTTCCAAACAGGTAAATGTTCTACCGGTCAATATAATACAAATTCTGGTTTTTGTGTAATTGATCATTAAAATGATTTACTTAAGATGTGACAAGATTATGTTTTTATAGATGGATTGCATGGGTGATACGTGCAAGGAAACTACGGTGAAGATGGCGACCAATCACAGACGTGTTTACTGTCCGTCATAAACTTTCCCAGTTTAATTCTGCTAGGAGCTTCTAAGTGCATAGCTCTTTATGTCGTATTTACTTCCTTGTTGAGTGACCAATACATTACTGGACATGTAAATTTTATCAAAAACAAGCTCTACTTCCATTGAGTGTTATAAAGGAAGCAATATTACAGATTGGAAATTTAGTAAAATTATAAACATTGAAGTATAATTTCATGATGTAAATCAAGAATATCCGCATTATGTGTCGTGTTTAACCCAAGAGACTTTTGAGAAATTCTGTGAATAAATTTGACATATTAAAAGATACAATTCTATGTGAATCATCTTTACAAAGGTTGTACTTGAGATGACTTTCAGAATTCGACGCTTCTTCAACTTCTTGATGACGAAGATAGGAACTTCTCTTCATCCAACCAATTACGTAATCAGGTTTAATGTACAGAAGTTCAGCTTGGATACTTTTGCTACGCCACTCTCTGTTCAGTACAAAAGATTACGAACACAAAAAATGAAAAAATAAATCAATAACCAAACGTGTTACATTATTTTTAATTTTATCATTAATTAGTTTATTTCATTGTAATATAATGATTTATTTATTGACATATAGCAAGACAGAGAATCATACGTAAAAAATATATACATATATTTATAATAAATACTAACTATTGGCATCAGAGCTCAACAGTTTCTCGTACCAAAAAATCTATGAATCAAGATAAGAAGAAGGGAGAAAACAGTGCTTGAATTCAGTCGCCTAAAACTAAAATTGAGACGGCATAGCGATTTATCGAGACAACTGACAACCACATCAACGTGTCTCATCAGAAGGACATCAACATAAATAACTTTTGTCCATTCAAATCTGATCATCAAGAGTACTTTAATTTATTATTTAAAAATTTGCCTTTTAACGCACTTAAATTAGATGTTTTGCATGATAGGGACCATTTTTGATGACATATACATTTAAGTTATTTTAATATTTATACTAAATAGTAAAAAGATATTTTATAAATAGTTCGTAGTATTCGTTTATTTTGTAATGAATGTATTCATTGGTTGCATTTTTTCGTTCATTAGTTGAAAGAAACTGGCATATATACCAATTAAATACTTACATATAGCAAATATAATTAATATCCAACTTTTTACATACTAATTCCATACGTAAGAATAATCATAATAAGCATTTATTTCAGGACTCGTTACTTTGAAAGCCCTACTTAACTTTACATGATATTGTGTTTTTTTTATTAATATATATATATATATATATATATATATATATATATATATATATATATATATATATATATATAATATAATAATATATTTAAAACACAAGTATTATAAGACTCATGATGAAGCGTAACATACGTTCCAAGTGAAAGAAAGGAAAGCTTAAAAAGTTGTACATACTATAAACCTACATATTATCTCACTCTTCAATCTTTGTTCATTATCAAATTATAGATGAAATTCAATATGCACTGTATATACATACAAAATTTTGTCTTGAAATCAAACCGACATATTTTTTCAAAAACACTACAAAAGTGTTCATCATCCGACAATATTTAGGTAAAGATTTATAAGGAACGGTTTGATAAGTACAATAAAACTTAATAAGTTTTCTTGGATATTTTATAGTTTGGAACATTTAAAACCAACCGCTTAAGCAGCAACTTAACCAACGTCAGTTTTAACCTGAAAAGGCTTCTCAGCTTCAGCTTCTCTATCTAGGATTCTCACGATTATACTACCCTTATATATGTATCTTAAGTTCAGGTTTAGTTTCAGTTTAACAAGGTTATCAAACTTATTGTAACAAAATATTTTTAGCAGTAGTCGTCTTGGAAATCGGTGACTCATCTTCATCTTCATATTGATTACTTAGGCAATTTAAGGTTTTCATAATAAGGTCTTCATTTAAATTAAGTCACATGGAGTCTTTTAATTATTCGGGTAGAAATCTTTGTATATACATGACATTCCTCTGATATATGACATATCAAAAAACCTAAGACCTGCTACAAAAAATAAAAACTAAATATTGCATTATATTTTCAAAGATGCCTGTATTCATGAGGCAGAACGGGGTGGATCCGCTTACTGGAAAAAGGAAATTATTATATCATTTGTTGCATCTAAACATGTTTGATTAATTTTACTCAACTATTATTACTTTTTATGATAAATACTCGTATAATTTAGTAGCGATCTATAAGTTGCCATTGTATACTGCTGATAGTAAAGTACTGTCAATTATTAACTACGAAGTATACTTGAAAAATATTTTTTATATGCCAGTGAAATTCAAAGCCTATTTTGAAACCTTCTTGGTGAAGAAGTGATGAATTAACATCTGATTAAACTATTAAACAGGGTCAAATCTAGGTTAAGCTGAGGTCTATGACATGCACACATTATCGAAATATAATTTCACTCCATCATCAATGTGCTAATATATTAATTAAGTTTTCTAGGTCAACACGTAGATTGGTTTATTAACACGGTCTGGTATAGCAACCACTATTGATGACATAAGGGTAACATAAACCATATGCCAACGATGTAATCACATTTGGTTACAGACTGTTCCATTACTATGTATCCCGTGTCTGCCACTTTGGTGTTTCAGTAATACTCCGTTATATAACCAGCAACTCGACAAAGTGATCTATAATTATCGATATATTAGACTGTTTGAGCTGCTCAAGACGGCAGCTATGTATAAACGCATTTTAAGAGAAGATATAATATATAGAGTTATTTGTTTTCTAATTCTGAAATAAATAAGCACATTTATTTAATCTAAACTTATAAATCGACAACTACTTTTTCGGTGGTACAGAAACGAGATTTATTGTAATTCCTAGTGGTCAAAAACATGTTTAAAGAAACAGAATACACAATATGAGACGCTAAAATAGTACCAAACCAATCAAATATATGGGTATTTCATTTCTATATTGTTACAATCTTTATTTTAATGAAGCAATAATAATTGTTTTTGTACTAATTCTTTTTTATATCCCCTACCATTACCTATATCTTCATACTCTTTATCTCTTATCACTTTCACTTATTACTTTATTGTTTTAACTTTAGTGTCTAACCCAAAATTTATATCAAACTAAACGTTTAAGGATTCTATATTAATTCAGATAGTAGGAAAATATATATATACAGGGTGTTCTGAAAAAAGGTGCCCATAAGTCATCAGGGCGTGATTCCTCACATCAAAATAAGAAAAAAGGTCTAATTAACATAGGTCCGAAAAATGCTTAGTTACCAAGTTATACAGGGTGAAAGATTTCGTCTGAATTTCAGTTCCCCTGCTGCAACGAAGCCCTACGGGTATTTGTTGGCTGTTAATTAAGATGTACAATTTAGCCGTACTTTTATGTAAAATGAACTGAAAAATTGAATAAAACCGTTTCCAGACCTGTAGCTACAGTAATTTTAAGATATGTGACGAAATACGCGAAACTTGGTCCCGAAAAAAACAAGTTACATTTAGGTTTGAAGCAGATTTACTATGTTAAATGTACAATAAACACAAAATATTTTTTCACGGTACTTGTAGAAAATTTAATTTCGAAGAGAAAGATGTAAAATAAGTCTATAATAGACAAACGCAAACTTTAAAAAATAATCCTTAATTACATACAAAACGCATGAAAAATAGACAAAATCTGTTAAGCTCTCTACAAATGTAATATTGAAATTAAAACAGCTGTTTTATTAAAACAAATTAATGAGTTACTATTATTTTTTATTAAGTAAATATTTTTAACAATCATACATTATCATACATAAAAAATGTTATCTGAATTATCATTCAACAAAAAAGGTACACTTGTCCTAAAAAAACTAACCACGTCACAGTAGATGTTGAAAATGTTTCCCCTCATTCAAAATACAAGCATCCCAGCCGTCTTCTCATAGACTGCCGAACTCTTTCGAAGATCCCAGGTGTCTCACGTATCCTTTGAATCCCGTTAACAATCCTTATTCGCAACTCTTCTATGGTATCCACAGGCGAGTCGTAGACAAGCGTCTTTAAATGTCCCCATAAGAAAAAGTCTAGAGGATTGAGGTCAGGTGACCTTGCAGGCCATGCTACTGGGGCTCCTCGACCAATACATCTGTTTGGATATGCTTCATTTAAAAATTCTCTTACTTGTAATGTGTAATGAGCTGGAGCTCCATCCTGCATGAACCACATGTTGTTGCGTGTGTATAGTGGCACATCTTCGAGTAACTCATTCAGATTAGTCGTCAAGAAATGTAAATAATTTTCACCATTGAGCGTATCAGGTAAAAAACTAATAAAAATTTTATCACCCAGAATAGCAGCCCATACGTTTATAGAAAACTGATATTGGTGACGGTTCTCTGAAATAGCACGTGGATTTTCAATTGCCCACATGTGAGTATTGTGGGTGTTAAGAATAGCCATTCTTGAAAATTTTTGCTTCATCAGTAAAGATAATGTAATTTAAAAAATGTGGATTTCTGCACCTTTGGATAAGCCATTGGCATAGCTGAACACGAGGAAAGTAATCTCGAGACAAAAGAGCCTGGACCCTTTGATAGTGATAAGAATGCAACTGCTGCTCGTGTAAAAATCTTCCAGACAATTGAATTACTAACACCGAAATCCAAGGCTAGTTCTCTAGTACTTCTTCCAGGATGATTCTCTATTTCGTCCAACACGCCCTCCTCCAATTCAGCTGTACACGTTGTACGTGGCCGTCCTGATCTACAAACTTTTCCAGATTTAAAGGTTCCCGTCTCGCTTAGCCTTCTATGAATGGAAGAAAACATTTTATGAGTCGGTAACTGTCTATGAGGAAAAATGTTCCTGATAGAGACGTCTAGCCTGACGACTGTTGCAATGTGCAAGACCGTACATTAAATGCATGTCTGCCATTTCACCATTAGTGTACATAATATTCATATTACCTGCCATGATGAATAGATATTATTAGCTATCAAAAAATTAACTTCAACGGCACTCGCACTAACTTGTATTAAAGTACAGATCAACACACGCACTTAATGAGCAATGGAAAAATAGCTGCTTGTAATGTTTATTTTAAATTATTATAAACAATGTTACATTGTTAAAACATATGTTTTAAATAGAAATTATTTTGTTTCTCAAATCAAATATTTTAATAAAAACAGCTGTTTTAAAATTTCAATATTACATTTGTAGAGAGCTTAACAGATTTTGTCTATTTTTCATGCGTTTTGTATGTAATTAAGGATTATTTTTTAAAGTTTGCGTTTGTCTATTATAGACTTATTTTACATCTTTCTCTTCGAAATTAAATTTTCTACAAGTACCGTGAAAAAATATTTTGTGTTTATTGTACATTTAACATAGTAAATCTGCTTCAAACCTAAATGTAACTTGTTTTTCGGGACCAAGTTTCGCGTATTTCGTCACATATCTTAAAATTACTGTAGCTACAGGTCTGGAAACGGTTTTATTCAATTTTTAAGTTCATTTTACATAAAGTACGCTAAATTGTACATCTTAATTAACAGCCAACAAATACCCGTAGGGCTTCGTTGCAGCAGGGGAACTGAAATTCAGACGAAATCTTTCACCCTGTATAACTTGTAACTAAGCATTTTCGGACCTATGTTAATTAGACCTTTTTTTTTCTTATTTTTGATGTGAGGAATCACGCCTGACTTATGGGCACCTTTTTTCAGAACACCCTGTATATTGATTTTTTTCTACTTATTGGATATTAGTCCTTTCTCTTTAAATACAAAAGCATTTTATATAATGGATAAAACGAAATTTATAATTTATTGATGGAACATGAGCAGTATTATTATACAGTAACAGTAAATTATTAAAGAAAATATTTCAATGTCTGTCAAATTTACTGTATGGGAAGCTTTACGAAGTGCACCGCAACAGATGCGGTTGGACTATAGTTGTTAGTAGTGGAATGCAAAGAACCTCTTAAAAATTTACAAAAGGCAGAATTTCCTCTACAAACTTTCTGTTACTGAAGCAGGGAACTTATATCTATGTGCCAATAATTTACGTATTATGTTTTCCGTTCATTTTTAAAATTAAAATTTGTGAATCTTCAGTAACATTGAGAATGAAGTTAGATTTTTTATTATTTGTAAGGTTTTGAAAGAAATATCTCCAGCTATCGAAAGAGATGTTTTGCAAGAATTTTTGTGTGTTGAAAGCTCTCTTGTACATGTTGTTCTATAACTTTGTTCTGGTCAACAGTAGCTGAGATAATTTTATACCTTCATCCATGTATGACGAGAGAATAGATAATAATGAAGAAAGAAAACAGTGCCAACACATTCAGGGGTTTCAAACTGTCAAAAAATAGCAGCCTTTGAGAACGAAGCCAACTAAATGTGAATTAAGAGGTTACCTTTATTCATTGGAAGTAAGATTATTTTGATATTAAAGGATTAAAGCCATTTCTATTTTGTAAAATTCTTTTATAGTACATTCATATTGTTGTGGTCAGAGTTCATGCATTAGTTTTATGTTTATGTCAGGAGAAAGACAATACAATTTTCTGCCTCCTCTGTTGTATTGAGATACACATCGAGGAAAACTAAAAAATAATGTTGAACTTGCTCAACAATGGCAGCAAGAACACGGTTAGGACTAGTTTCGTGCTTCCCCCTTTTGTCATTAGATACACTGAGATACTGTTATTTTTATTGAAATCTGCTGCAACATTTTGAACTCTACGTAATGCTTTATAAATAAATGAAAGATGTTTTTTTCACAGTATTCGTACAGTTGTTGCAATTTTCGATTTGCGAACAATGCAACTGTATCAATATTTAAAACGTTTGTTGGTTTCCGTTTGGTTACTTGATTATATTTTAATAGCTATGGACATTGTTTACTTATGTTTATCACCAATGCCATTAAACCTTATCAATATTGCTTTCTATTCTTTTCATTATTGTATTAAAAACATTGATACTAACATTTACAGACTTGCCCTCCACTATTGGTCCTACTTCCCTACCTCTCTTGCACTATATCTTTTCGTGAAACTCTTTTCCATTTATTTTAACTTTTTTTCTCTTTTTTTAAAAAACATTGTTGGGACAGATAACTGTTTATAATAATTAGAGGAACCATAACTTAAATCAAGAAATCTTGCCCTCTCTCTGAGCTGATGCTACGAAAGGAATTTCAAAGTTATACAATTTTATTATGACGTTCACAAAATTGACAGGTAGATATAATACAATCAATCACAAACTAGACACATTGCTTATAGCAGATTGTAACTGCCATCCCATTACGTCACTGACGAAATGTCCCTACTCCCTCATAACAGTATGGATCCAGGTCCAGGAGATAAATTCTTATTGCTCTGTTCACCCAAACGTTTTGATCGTAAAACTATTATCTTAAGCTTATTTCTCAATGGATGTGAACCCTTTTTGTACAAACTTATAGCAGAATTTTTCTTCACCAGTCTGATGTAATTAATAAACAAAAAAACAATTCCTATGAATCTATGTTGCTAGGCCTGCCTATATTAGTATTTGAATCATCACCATGTACAATTTAACTTTGATGTCACGGCAGCTATGAACAAGCGTTCTAGTAATATACTAACGTCTTATATTTAAATCTAAATAATATTTATCTCTCAGTGGGGCCTTAAGAAGTATCACTAAAATTTTCCATTTGTCAAAATGTAAAAAAGGGTAAAATGTAATTAAAAGTTACTCAAAACTGATTGGGTACCTAGCAAGAGTGTTATGAGATTTGGCCGTATTATTTAGCACGCCTAACCAGGTTTCAGTGAACATCATTTAAATGATGTGTTCTTCTTTTAAAGCCTCATTATATTCATGTTATGCAGAGAAATCTCAGTTTTTGGAGAACTACTACTAAAATAATTCTTATGTATTACTATTTTCTGGAATTATTGACTATTTTATAATATATTTGGTATATTTGTACACATGTTATAATTAACAAGTATATTTGTATTCAGTTTATTTGCTGTAATACTACCTTGTTGTCTTGTAAGCTGTACTGTAATAGTTTTCCTTTACAATCATCGTCAAACCGTAGGTAAATAAAAGCCACCATCCTATCAGTTTAAAAACATATGACGTAGGTTATATGCTAGGGACAAATCACAAGAGACACATGTGATTCAACAAATTGAACCCGATCTTATAAAATCGTTCATTTTAAATCTCTCACTTATTTCACTGCGTTGCCGTGATCAATCACATGGCTGCTTCTTTCAAGATTATATTGCTGTAAATTCAAACGGATGATTTCCTTCTATTCAGTGCAAGTCGTGATTGGTATAACTCATGTTAATAAATTAAATCTGTAACACTTAATTATGTTAAACATTTTGAAAAAATTAATAATTTTATATTTCCTAACTTGATACTGGATATATTATATGGATTCAATGGTTAAGGCCTACCATGTGCATTAAGAAAAACATTATAATGTAATCTGAAGAAATAAAGAATGAGTGGAAGTATTATCGTCCAATATATATAAGGTGAAGGAAATTTACTTTCCTTCAACACGTTGCAAAATCCTAACCATAGACAACGTCTACTCAACAAGTCGATGGTCGTAGATTTATTTTGCTGTATTAAGTGTCAATATAATGATATACGGTGTTTTCAAAAGGGTGTTACAGACTCCTGTGAATGATAATACTAATGATTTAAATATAAAATGCACAATAAACATAGATCGAGAAATCTGTCATTTAAAAAGTAGACGCCGTTTTGTATAAAAAATATTTACTGTAGAACTAGTAAAGCTAATATACCAAACTTTGCATCGGTTGCGGCAAATCGGAGAGCAGGAATAATAAAGTTACCTAAAGCAAAGGAAAATAAATCAGGAAGAATAGAAAACAAATTAGGCAGGGTCAGTATTTAGTGTCCCGCCCTTTCTACTTTTGTCGACATTTATTCAGATATAGACCACTACTGAGTTTTGAGTATCAAGTTCCTTTATTTAGCTGAAATCCATTTCGTATCGTATGTAGTGAAAATAATAAGTACTCTCACATCAACTTGACATTAAAAAAACTAATTGATTGCAATATTGTGGCCTAAATAGTTATCACTCAACAATAATGAATAATGGCGAAATACAAAACCAAATGACTAAGTTCTATCAAGGTATATTACGATTAAATCAAGTACATCATGACATTGAAGTTCCCCAACTAATAATTGTTTTTCAATTAATATTAAATGTGTTACAGTTGTTTACGAATTGTGTTTTTAAGTTATAATGTAGATATAGTGGAACACAATAGACATAATTATATATTATTATTTCTATAGCAAAAGAATTATATAAAATTCTAAATATTGTTTTGTTGGTTAAAAACTACACACACACACACACACACACACACACACACACACACACACACACACACACACACACACACACACACACACACACACACACACACACACACACACACACACACACACACACACACACACACACACACACACACAACACACACACACACACACACACACACACACACACACACACACACACACACACACACACACACACATACACACACACACACACACACACACACATATATTATTTTTAGGAAGTAGGTCACCCATAAATGGAAACAAAAATTACGATCCGAAAAAATCCGAGTTAATTTATTATTATAGGAAAATTTTTATTTATCTTGCCATTTGCAGGTTGTTCCATTTTCCAAGTCCTTTACACTAATAGAAGACACAGTAATAACCTCACTTTAATAGACAATTGTACTCAAAGTTCAAAGCCAATAAATAGATTGCATTATTGCCAACGTTTGTTTAACAGGGATATAACCGATATCAATGAAATAAGGGTACCAGCAACCATACGCTAACGCCGTAATAACATTTGCTTATAGATTGTTCCATTACCATGCCGCGTGTATGTATGACACTTGAGCGTTATCTGCCATATTACATTATATAACCATATATTTCACAATGTGATTCATAAACATATTCATTCGAAACTGAATATTTAAATTGATAATGCATTTTATATCACATTTATTTGACTAACAATAGGTAACTCTTTCAGGAATATTAACAAATATACAGTTAGACAGTTTAAAATCTATTCCACCACATGTCACATAATGGTTTCTCAAATGTTGGATGCAAATTTAAAGAGTACATTTAGTTCTTGGGATAACCTACGGACATGCATGTGGTAGAAAATACATTTTAAAACACCAGCAAAAAAGATGGTCTGTAATTGTGTAAAGTGATGTACGTTCAGTAAAATCCTACTGACAGACGTACACCTCAATCGAACTCATTCTTATCTATCTTTAAATTAATTTCCAAGCATATTTTAAGCATGCAGAGTAATCATAATATTGTGGAAGCCAGGGCCATTTATTCACTATAAGGGAACGAAAGATGATTCTTTTTATTTTATGAATTGAGTGTATGTGTGTATAGGTGTGTGTGTCTGTGTGTGTGTGTGTGTTTGTTTGTGGTCCGTATGTGTGTGCAACTGTGTTCATGTCTGATAGTCCGGCGGTAGTCGCAAGGCACTATCGCTGATAACGCCACTAGAACCGGCCCTGACTCTTCCCCTCCCTCTGCCCTAACCCAATCCATCACTACTGATACCGTAGATAATCCTTTCAAGATAAATATCTTTATATTACAACATCTTTATGCTGATCATAACAATGCGGAATCATTGAAGGGCCACAGAGACGAGATCAGGTGTGCCTTGCGATTAAAGGTTTTTTACCTTATTGCTGTTATTGGAATCATGGTTAAAGCTGAGTATTCGCTTTTTGGGCTGATTAATTTACAGAAATTTGTGTTTGAAAAAAAATGGAACAACAAATTTTTAGTTACAATACGATTTAGCATGCATCGCCGCGGATTATTTGTCAAGGCAATTTTACTTTACATTGGCTTATTTGGTTCGGATGCTCTGATTCTGGGGTTTTTTATCGACTTCCTATGATTGAGCAAATGACGGATTTTTAAAACTCTTCTTGCACATAATGCCGAACGACGGTCTTGTCTTAGTTATGGGGGCTATGAATACAGGCTTACTGAAGAAGAACTATAACTAATACTGCAAATAACTTACTTCAATGTGAATCTTGCAATATGACGATACTTCCACCAAATCCAACGCACTACACTACTGAATCCCACATTGTACTAGACCTTATAGTTGTAAGTGATGGGAAAACATCGTCCAGAAAAGGCAGCTTCTAATTCCGTCAATATCAACGCATGACTTAATATTTTGTTTTTTATCGTGCAAGAAACCTAAGCCAATAGAAAGATCCATTAGCTACAGAGAATTTTAACGAATAGATTAAATATATTTTTTAACCGACGTTTTTTCAAACGACATGGCATTCAATCGCAAATTGTCAAACTTCTGTGAATCATAAGTAGACAAATTACACTACTTAATTTTTGAATTTTGTAATAGACATGCTCCTTTGGTAAAGAAACAAATAAATAAAAGGACGACTCACGATATCTTTAACCTTACAGCTCAATGAGACTTGGAATAACGGAAAGCAAAAAATGACTGGTGATGTGGTAAACAAAGACCATTATCGCCGACTTAGGAACAGAGTAGAGCAGAGTGTATACAACTGCAGACTTAGATACATAAACACATTATTGGGCGAAATATAAGTGTATTGGGTATCGGTAAGCAGCATTCACCCCCCCCCCACAAATCAGTATCGCTTTAAATTACCTTTGTGGTTATTTCCTGAGCCATCATTCCCAAAATAAAAGCGAAGCAATGCAAAATTATCCATCACACCTCACAGAAACGTCTTGTGCAGAGAACATTCCACAATATCTGTTTAAGCCAGTATTACAGATATACATGTTTAAAGCGGTTAAATGTTACAGGAGCAGAGTATAATTCAATTATTCTGGCAAAACGACAACACTACTTAGTTATTACTTAGTTTTTATTCTTGCAGAAATTTTTCATCTTGGATATGTATATATATATATATATATATATATATATATATATATATATATATATATATATTATATTTAATCTTCTGGATAAATACTTTCCGCAAAAAATGCAATTGTATAACTATTTTAATTATATACTTATATAAAATATTATATATATAATATTTATATCAATATTAATATATTAATATATATATATATATATATATATATACATTATATATAAAAATATATATATATATATAATGTGTATATATATATATATCTTCACTAAGAATAGAAAAAATAGAAGAAAAGAACATAAAAATTCTCTATATTTCGTCTTAACACATTTTAAAGAGATATAGGTAAATAAGTAAATATATCCACAAAAAATAATAAACAAAAGAAACATCAAATGTTAATGAAACTAATTTTGAATTACGTACAAAGAGTAAATAATTTTGCTTAAATACAAGGAATATAAAGTTATAAATTAAATTTGTTGTGAAATGTGTAATGTTATAAATTAAAATTGTAAAGTGTAATTTATACATACTGCTATCAATACCTTAAATTTAGATCATCCGGATGTTTAGTTTGTTGTTTATCATCCCTCTGATAAGCTATTTCTAAATAATTCATTTTAAGTTTATGGGGGTTCTGAATTTTGTTAATACTTTTTAGAGAAAAGCATTCATCGAATTTTTTTATTTGATTTAATTTTTAGGTTTGTATCGCTGCGATTTTTGTTCACTCTAATGTGCAATGGAGTTATGGTCTGACCAATGTAGTCTTTCGGACAGTCTTTACATGACAATTGGTAAATGGCATTGCTGGATTCACAAGTCATTTTACCAATTATCGGATAATTTCTTTTCGTTGTGCTGCTACAGAAATGTTTTGAATTTACTATTAAATTACATGTTTTGCAGCGAGGCATAAAACAGGGTTCGCAGCCAAAAGGTTTGTTTAAATTTTGAGTTACCTCATCAGAGGGTAGTTTTGGTCTTACTAATATGTTTTTCAAATTTTGAGGCTTTTTAAAAATTACTTTAGGTGGATTAGTAAATACATTTTTTGTTACAGGTGAAGCTTGTAGAATATCATGTGCAGTTTTATTATACCATTAATTTTGTATAGCCCTGGATAATAGGTGGTAATACATTTTCCTTGGTTTTTATAGTTCGTAGGCGTAGAGGTTTTTGATTTTTGCATGTTATCATTTACAATTTTGTTAGGACATCCACTATTTATAAAAACATTTTTTAATTTTTCAGTGTGACAATCATAAACGTGTTTATTAGAGCAAAGTCTATTTGCTCTAATAGTTAGACTTTTCGGAATAGAATTTTTAACGTAACCAGGAAAGTCTATATCAATGCGTTCGTATTTAATTAACGTACCTCTTATATAACGAGGGACCCCGTAAAATTCTAAATGCTAATATACACTATTACAAGATAAAAGTAATATAATCAGCTTGTTGGTAGAAATTGTAATTGTTTAATTTTAACATTATGACTCTTTTCTTGTTTCTTATATTTTACCATGAACTGAGACGTCTAGATTACTTAGTTATGGTTAGTTGTCGACTAGCCTTAACTCTTACATTAGGAAACTTTTACTTAAGGCTTCTTTGTGCACATTGAGGTATAATGTATCCCTTCTTCGACATGAAAATCCCATTGAATATAAGCTATATACCAGCGGTTTCTATTCAAATATCGTTGCAAAAGAGTCTCAATTTGTTGATTTAATAATTGGAACTATAAAACAATTAGTTTTTACAATGATCTTGTTTGTATTAACTAAATAACATCTCTGTGATACTCTACGTGTACCAAATTACATATCAGTGCAATTATCTAGTCAATCAGATCCAAGTTTAGTAGAACATGCAATATAGTACCAATCTCCTTACTTAGATCTTACTGTTGACTGATATCAAGTTAACGTTTGATATTACATGTCAGACTGTGCTTTGAGGACCGTATCTGTACAGCTTATCCGGCACGGTTGTAGGTATTATGCACTGTGTAGACTTTTATATACACCCCTTAACAAAGAAAACAAAACTTAATTTAAATTATCCAATGCTTAATTGGCAGTAACCAATAATTTTAATACATATTTGAATACAATTCATCATTCATTTTCATGTAACTCAAGCAGCTTTTTCTTGTTGATTGCGATCAATATTGTGACTTATATAGTTTAGAATGCCTAAATGTCAAATACTATTCTATTATTATTCCATACAGTTTCAAAAATATTTCAAAATGGTAGTGTCATTAATAAGTACAGTATCTCTACTTCATTTGCAATTAAGACTTTTATTAAAAAGGATAGTGACTTGTTTATCCTTTGGAATATGCATTGAGCTATACCGTTCTTTATTTATTATCAGTTATGTATTACCATTTATATTATAAATATATATTTTAATAACCGCATTTCAGGTTCACTTAAAGACACATTTTAAAACTATATCGATACATTCATAGATGTGTACAATCTAATAGACGAGCTAAATAATTATTTTATTAATAAGAAAAAATACATTTTCGTAAATGAGTAGGTTTATTAGGAAAATTATTTATTGTAACATTTTAAATATTTTGTACGTGTTTTTTTTGGATTTTTATTTTATTTTATTTTTATTTTATGTTACATTTCAACGGTCATCTCCATTTTTACAGTTTTGAACAATAACTAAACAATGAAAGTAAACAACTACAGTGACAAATAGAGCAATAACGAATAATAAACTATTTAAGTGACGAAACGGATATAAAACTATGAATGACAATAACGTAATTAATTATTAGTGTACCGTGATTTGAACTATGGAAAACAACGAACAATAACAGGAATAAATTAGCACGAAACAATGAGAATAAAACCATGAATAAACAAGAATAGACAAGAATTAACAAGACACAATATATAAATAACAGCTATGAGAGACGTACAGGTAAAGTATAAGAACGAGTGTCTTCCCTCATTGTGCAACTACTAGGCAGATAACTCACGCAGACCGGCGATTCCTTCTCTTGTTCTCTTGAGCACTGTATACTGTCCACAAAAAAGTCAACGATGTCGGCGACGCTATTACCAGAACTGTGAAGTCGGTACATCGTATTGTTTGCTGCGTGGTTCGTGCGATGTTGCTGCCTAGCGAACAGGTCTCTGGAGCGAGTGGCTGAAGGGGTCCTGAAGAGGATCTGGCTCAGCATATCCGGACAGTCGATCTTGCCGTTAGGATCTTTGACAGCAGTACAGCAGAATCTGCGATCCGCAAGAGTCAGGAGTCCCAAATCACGAGACACTTCCCCGATGGGAACCTGAGGATAGAGAAGACCACTCCTGACACCCACCATTCGAATAGATCTTCTTTGAATAGTCTCTAGTTCATCTATGAGAAACTTCAGGTGGGGGTTCCACATTGGAGAGCCATATTCAAGGATTTGGCGTACCAAAGCTCAATGCAAACTTTTTATTATAATATCTTTTTATAATAATCGAAAATTTATTGAATAGCAGTTAATAACAAGATTTTTGTTATCACGATCTTTTTTATAAGTACCATCGATCTCGTACTCTTCTCCTTACTGTGATTGATAAGGTCCTGGCACATGCAACTGGCTATTAGGATAAGCAGAGTAAGGTTTAAATAGGAGTTGGCCTATCTGCTTTAAAATTCGGTAGCACATAGTTTAAAAAACCATCATCTCTAGTAGTATGTTATAGCTTTCTTCAAAAACTCCATAATGCTTATTTTAAATTTTTGTCCTACTGGAGTATAGTTGTAACTAATATTATTGACATTTAAAAGCCAAAAAACATTGAATATAACATGCTTTATGTAGGTCCACTAGTGTAGATATTGCAATAATAGGATTTATGATATACACGATAGTTTATTAGTTTTATACTTTTTAACATAAAAGAATTCTCAAAGCGATCGTCATGTAAAGTTGGGGAACGTTCAAAAAGACTTTGCAGTGTTTGTAGTAAGAGAAAAATCTTCTGAATACTAGAAAAATATATTAATAACTTTAATTTTAATTTTTTTCCATTAACTAAGAATAAAATTAACAATTATGTTCACAATTATACTTTATAGCTTTCATAAACAGACTTTTAATGAACAAGTTAACTAACAAAGTAATAGTGAGTAATACAGTGAACTGTTTGTTCTGGTTAAACTCGGATTGTTCTCATGGCAGCAAGATTTTAATTCACTCGGCTGCCATCAGAGAGTGTTTTCTGCTCCGTAAAATCCGGTAATCTCTGGGAATCCTGCTGTGTCACTTTTCTGCCTGTTTTACAGTGATTACTTTAGCTACTGCTGAACAGGATAGTTACATTATCGTGTTAGGAATAATAAATTATTATACAAAGTAACTCAGTATCTGTTATAATATTAATGATGAGAATAACTTGTTAAATCAAACAACTAGATGGTAAGTAATGTCACTTAAGCTTAAAATTATGTATCGTAAAAATATGTAACAGTAAAATTGAACTATCAATACAATTTCGTTTTCATCTAAATTCAGAATTGCATAATGCACTTTAAAAATATATTGAGAGTGAAAATACGATTAGTAAGATTTAATAAACATAATGTACACTATGAGTTAAATGATGTAAAACAACGAATCCAAAAAAGGTTACTACCAACGGAGGTATGCTTCATCACCGGGATTACAATTCAACTGGCAGTTACTAAACAGCTCATCAACAGGTCAGGATTCTGCACGTATGATGAAGTAGAACTGGAGCTAAATTAAACATTCGTATTGTATCGACCCTTCCCACCATAGCTGCGTTTTTTGTAGGAACTAGCTTTTGATCTTGTTAGTAACATTTTAGTGCATTCAATTGTGCACCTCATAAGACGTTGAGAGTGCCTCTTCGCCTAGATTGGCTGCATTCTTGGTCTAGGTATCTCTGATGTCCTGGCGGTGCAGGGGGTTCGTTTTTGAGCATCTTCGTTCCTATTTGCCGTCTATTTGTAGATACAATCAGACAAGGAATACTACAGATTTTCGGAGAGGAAGGTTAACTGGAGGTGAAATCTACATTGGCATTGAATCAACCCTTCCCAACATAGCAGCATATTTATTGAATTAGGCATACATTTGAGCACATTTTGTTGGCTTCCGATAGTATTTAATGTTTATCTAAATTAAGTAATTGTTACTATAATAATTATACTCCTGTCCTCCTGAATTTAAATAAGGATCCAATTGGGCTTTATGAAATAGTGTCATTTTTTGCTGCCTTTCCTTGCTAAAACTATTAATACATAGGTATTAAAACATGAAACCTGGCGCCTGTGATATTTGTTGTCCAATGAAGAACTTTATTGATAATAATGAGGTAAAAATTTAAGAACGGGTTTAACTAAATTTTTGAAAATTCGTATGACAAGTCTTACTAGAAATTTCCTGTATACTTAAAAGCTATGACATATCGGTTTATATTTGTTCAAGGAATAACTCTATTGACTTTGTGGTCAAAAGGTTATAGAGCTATCCTGCTTTCTCGTATTTATTAGAATTTCTGTCTGCAAAAATATGTGATAACTCTTTTTGTAAAATCACCCTTGATAAGTAATTTAGACCTAATCAAGATTAACTAACATACACTTTTTCAGTAGATATTTTATAAATTTGTTGACCCAAATACTAACTATTTCTATGATTATAAAACTCTTCTAGAGAGTAGCAAGATATGGTGGTAAGAAATGTCTTTAGTTTTCTGATAAATATTGTCATATTCTGTTCATTGGTAATGTTTTGAGGTAAGTACTGCATAAATTTTAGTCCCGCAAAAGTTGTTTTTTTTTATAGAGTTCCAAATTATGTCTATCACTAATAAAATGATGCCTTGTATTATACGTTGTGACTTTGTGATATAGTGGGAATATTAATTTGTTTACAATATTTAACCGTTTCTAAAAATATACCTATCAAATACCGTTAAAATTCCTAGTTCTCGGAAATGCATTTTTACAGACTCTTTACCAGCCAAGCCTAACATTTATTCTAATTGCTTTTTTCTGTAGTATTAATAAGTAATCCAAATTCTTTTTTGAAGTTCCACCATAGATTGCTATTCCATAAGACATATGGGAACCAAACAAAGAAAAATATATAGTTTTAAGTGAAGCGAGGTTACAGTATTGTTTCATTCTGCCTAATGTATAAATACTAGATGATAACTTTTTTGACACAAAGCTTACATGATCATCCCCAATTTAAATTATTATCTATAACTAAGCCAAGAAACTTTGTACTAGTTAATTTTTCTACTGAATAATCTTCTATTGTTATCAATGGATTTATTGTTTGTCTATTTTGTTTCGTGTGAAAAGAAATAAAGTTGGTTTTACTGGTATTTAATAATAAATGAGCTGAATTTAAAAAATTGTTTTATTTTGGTAATTTCCGTTTCTGCTTTTGTGTTCAATTTCCTGTTTATTTCTTCCTGAAAAGATAATATTAGCATCATCTGCATAGAGAATCATACCAATGGCATTTTCCTCACATATAAAAGGGAGACCCGTCAAATAACACACAAACAGTAGAGGACCCAAAATGGAAACCTTGTGGGACGCCACACATAATTTTGTTTAGCGATGACCTATAGCTTTCAATGTAGTTTGTTTGTTGATGTTTTATTTTAAAATACTGATAGCGGTCTTGTAAGTATGACTGGAACCATTTTAACTCTTTACCTTTAATACCAAGTCTAGTTAGAATTTTTAATAATCGTTCATGTGAAATACTATCAAAGGCTTTAGATATATCCAGAAATACGCCAATAACATTTTTCTTTTTTTTCTATTGCATTGATAATTGTTTCTACGAAATTAACTCCTGCTTTCACTGTTGACCTACCTGTTCTGAAACCATGCTGCTGGTTGTCCAGCAGCATATTTTCCTCCAGATAATGAACTAACTGATTGTGCACCACTTTTTCATATATTTTTGAGAAGACTGGTAATATAGATACCGGTCTGTAGCTTCCTATTTCCTCCATTTTACCCTTTTTAAAGATTGGAACCACTTTAGCAATTTTTAGTTGATTTGGAAATATTCCGGAAATTAAAGATGAGTTGATGATATGTGTTACTGGTTTTAATAAATAATATTTTGTCTCTTTTATCAGACTCACAGGTACTGCATAAAAGCCCAAAGAACTTTTATTTTTAAAAAGATTTAATAATATTCAGAATATCTACATCGGTTACAAGGAGTGAATCTAAAAACGGGTTTGAGAAAACCCCAGCTCATTTGCTCTATCTATCAAAGCAATATTATCTGTACCAGACTCGTCTATGAGGTCACCTAATTTTACTTTTAGCTTTTCTTGAACCGTATTAATAAAAAAATCGTTAAATTCCGTGCATATTTTTTAGGATCACTTACAGTTTCCTTTTTCAAATGTATCCTAAAATTATGATTTTTTTTTTACCGACTTCCCTATTAATTATTTTCCCAGGTAGCTTTCATGCAATTATCTGAATTTCCTATTTTTTATCATAGTATTGTTTTTTTTGCTTCAATGATTTTACTTTTGATTTCTCGTTTTTTTTCCTAAGGTTCCCTTTTAATTCCTTCCTCCCTTGTCTCCCTAAACAATTTACTAAGCTGTAAGATCTCCTCCTTGCCTTCCAGAATACCTTGATTCCACCCATTGATTGGACTTATTAGAAATTTTTACTAACATACATTTTTAGGGAAATTACTGTTAAAAATAGAACATAAAAAAAAATTGAGAAATATCTCATATTTTAAATTGAATGCAGCCTGGTAAACTTCCATCCAAGACTCTACCGCAATTTCTCCGGAAAAATTTTGTTTATTTGTTTAATTGATTTTTCTAGTTAGCTGTTTGTAATTTACATTGTTTTTTCGGTATTATTTTTAAATTATTTCGGTAATTTGTGCGTCATGGTCTGACAATTCTGTTATGATGCCGGTAGTAACTAAATTTGGAATGTTGCTAATGCAGTTATCTATGGCTGTTGAGGATGTTGCGGTTATTCTTGTCGGGAAGTCAACGAGGTATTTCAGATTGAAAGCAGGTTAAAAACATTTACAAAGTTGGTATAAGATATATCCCTAACCAGTACATGTATGTTAAAATCACCTACAATTATTATATTACTATTGTTTTTTAGTAAACAGTTTAATAACAATTCTTGTTTCTCCAGAAAATTGTGTTCATTACATCTTATTGGAGATCTATAGATGCAAACTAATGTAATGTAATTTTGTTCTATTTTAAATTTAGTCGTACAGTATTCAAAGACTTTCTCCTGTAACAGTGATTCACATCTAGGTTGTATAAATGCCTGAGTCTTTATACTATTTTTTGCTAAGATTATTACTCCCCCACCCCCTGATTTTTCCCTCGCAAAACTAGCACAAATCTTGTAATTACTGACATTTACTCTTTCTATGTCGTGCTGCGAAACCTATGCTCGCTTAAAGCTTCAAAGTCAGGTTTTCAATTCTTCCAAGGTCAAACTTAGCCCATCGATCCTAGACGGTAAATGCTGTATGTTTTGATGAAAAATTGAGATTGTGTTATTTTTAGATTGAAAAAACTGTTTTTTTTTTGGAACTGAAGGAATGGTTTTAGAAGAACTATTGGATTGAACAGTCTTATCTAAAACTATTATTTTGGTAAGAACTTGTTGGTAATATGACCCTAGAAAAAGAGTTATTTAAATTGTATCTAACGGTTGATTGTGTAATAAGGTTTAAAGGGGTGTCTGGAGAAGCTGACAAGGATTCATTTTGAGTTGTTCAGGCCAGTCCTTAGTTGGATGTTAACTGGTCCGATGAATGTAACTTAAGTTCCAGCCGCTGAAAGAGGGAGTCTCACTGTCACTCGTGTTTAGGTCGTATTTTAAAATATCCGTTGCTGCTCTGCACCTGCTCCTGTACCATGGGAGATGATGTAGTGGCGAGTTCTTGTCCCGTCCTGTGGCTCTGGCAGAGTGTCTGTTTGCTTCTCGACAAGCCTCTTCAACTCCTCAATGAATTCTTTATGGCTCAATCCGTTGCAGAGAGTTCTTTTTGCCTTCTGTTCGCATGATACGACAGTTATTTCAGCTCCCGTTGTCCTCTGGAATCTTGCAAGGTTTGTTTATGAAGGACTCTTGGCTGCACGTTTATCCCTCATACAACCCATGGAGTGAGCAGATCAGCCGCTTGAAGTCTTTTCCTTTGAAGTCATCACCAAAGTGCTGGAAAGCCACTTCATAGTCTAAGGGTGTTGGTTTCTTGTAGTATTTTGGTTTTGTAATCAACCTATACACTCCCAGCTTGATGTTTTATTTGTTAGTAGGTCAGCTGTGAGCCGACACGATCAGTGGTTGTTGGTTTATTGAAGTTATGGCCTGAAGATTACTGCAACCCCCGCCGACATATGTTGAAGTTCACCAATATCTGTTGATATTGAGTGGCTGAAAGCTATGGGTTGGTCATCTCTGTGTAGACTTATCATTTGTACTCATCATTTTTTCTTCTTTAATTTCAACTTTATTGTTAAATGTTGGGGGGTAGATTTTTTAAAATTCAGGAATGATGATTTTTTCTTCTTTTGTTTGTGGTTTGAGAGTGATAAAGTATCCTGATATAAGTCTAATTAATTATTTTAATAAGTTGAAGCTTTCATTTCCACTTATGTACGCTCAAAATCTTTTTAAAAATTTTCTTCATAGTTAAATATAATAATATTTCGTACCTTACAATTATATTAAACCACCTTGTAAAAACCACCTTAAAACCAACATGAACAAATTACAAAAAACATTCCACGGGCGATGTGTTCTGATGTAATCATGCAGCAAGATAAGGTAAAATGATACGTAGTAGCACGCTGCAGTTAGATCTTATCTCCCCAAATTACGACGGTTTACAGGGGCACTAGTTATGTTTAGTACAATCGTGTGACCTGCTGTTGCGTTGCATGAGTAAAAGAATTTTTATTAATGATTTAATTTTTTAATAAAGAATATTATGAAACTACAGCAGAAACATTTTCTGTTTAAAAACTTATGAAAAATATCTTGTAATAAATAAAGTTTTAAAATTAATATAATTAAATTTATATATACTAATTTAGTAAAAAATTAAAGTTTAAAAAATACTGTAACATTATTAGGTTAGGTTAATGCTTTAAGTTTGTCAGTAAAAAAGATTATAAATTTTCAAAACAGGGAAGTTATCGTTCACGAAATATGTTTATTGGTTAAACTAGTAAAAGCAATTCTTTAAAGTAAACAATACAGAATATCTTAGAACTTCAATTATGGTTGCTAGTACGATTCAGTTCGGTTTTAATTTGGTTTATTTACACACAAATTCCTTTTAAAGCGATTTGAAGGTGGCTTACTTTGATAGTACCATTCTAATTATCGTTTTAATACGATTGAAGTTTTTATTTTATAATTCATATTACCTGATTTTCCAAAATCAAACGAATCTGTGGAGTTACTTTACGATGAAATACTCAATTCTAAAAGGCTCTCCCTAAATTAAAATAATATTAGAAACCGTGTTATTTATTTTACAAGTGTTATCAAATGAGAATGTTTTCAATTCTCCAAGAAATCTTCATTCAAGATTAGGATGGTGTTATTTACCCAAGCTCACATTTACTATTTTCGAAATTCGAAATGGAATATCAACCTTTTGATTTCAATCTTCGAACTACATGAAACACTAATTGTGTTCCCATATACAGTATTTGGGGAAAACTGTAAAATTTAACATTAAATCTAAATATAATCATAGAACCTAAAGCTAATTTAGTGGCTATGCAACTTTATTTGGTGGTTTTAGCACAAGCCGTCCTCATTATATTAATAGTTGACGGAGTTCTAGGACCGAAGTTCTGTAAATAGTCGATTTCAGCGTAGCTTTATTTAGTTCAGCCTATCTCTTGAAGAGGTGAATTTCAATTTCTGAATGTTCGAGTGCCACACGGCATCTCGAGGACGAGCTAAACAACAGTCTTGATATTTTCCATGATACTGTTTCATTTCTACATTAGTACACATGACTTCTATTTCATAATGGATTTAAGCTTTAGCAACATGTCTTACATCAAATGCGATATGTAATCACTATGTCCAAAAGAAACTGATTAAAATTTTGTGAAAGTTTCAAGAAACATAATGAAAGATTTAGTTTAATAAAAATATAGTACTTAATAATTTTCCATGCACACCTCTCAGCAAATTCTGTTACTCTACAGTGCCTTGGTGTACTCATACCTTGTATGATATAATTTGTTCTATTGATTTGTGACATTTAATATAATAAATTTACTCTGTATTATATTATTTAAAATATTTAAGAAATTAAAATAGCAGCTTATAAACGTTTTTATTTAAGAAATATTATAAGTTGAAATTTTTCTATCGTTTACAAACTCACTAACAAATATAGTACAAAAATTTTACAGATGTAATTTTTTAAAGACGAGGTGCGCATAGAATTTTGTATAATTGGCTCCCTCATAGCAAAGCAACTGGTGTGTATATCCCTCTGTGGCCTTCCAGAAAACCATTACATTTCTGTCAGTCCGTCTGTATGCTAATCTGTTTGACTGTCTGCCCGCACTAACTTGTCCATGTCAAGCACTAACTGATGTAAATTAATTTGTATATAGCCTTCATTTTCATCTAAAGCAACACTAAGTTCAGTTGTACTAAATGCCACTCAATAGAAATTCTGCTGTGCGTTAGCAAATATGTTTACATTAGCATTATGGGTAACCATTCCCAAAATGGAAGGTATCAGGGGTTTTAAATTTGTAAAATCCTTGCTTTTTGTACCCTCGCTACCTCACGAGAACTTTAATATTTAATGTTTCTGTTTTTTGAATTTAATGAAACCCTCGTAAATGAAATTATTATGAAGCAACACATCTTTTGGGATAATTTTAGCTGTAGACTTTATTATGAGTTATTTATAAGATAATATTGAGTCTGTGATAGTTCACGCTCAACATAAATTCCTCAATATAGCCTATCATTTAGTAGCCTTACATATTTTCCTATTTTGTGTTTAGGTGATGGAAAATTTCTCTTTTGTATTATAGTCTGTCTGTGTGTGTGTATCGTCTTCTGGATATATCGATAATGAAATATGATATAATTGTTTAGTGAGTATGATAGTTTGAAGGCAGTTCTTAACAAAATATGTTACGCTTTGCATTTTAAAGTTTTTACCGATGATTTTACCGGTCAATTTTTATCGATGTAACTCCACGTTACTAATGTATTAAGACTTATATCGAGTACAATTATGTAAACTTCGAATCAACCTAGTAAATTTTAATAAAAATTAATATTACAAAATATTTAAATTTGTTATAATGTATTCATCCTCTGAATTATATTTGTGCAAAAATGGATAAAACTCCCTTTTGGGAATTATTTGAAAACATTAATTTCTTTTTCGTTTTATAACTAGAATGAGTAGTAAATAAATAAGATACTTATCTTACACTACAAAAAGATATATATTTGGCTCTTAACTGTGAAGTATAAAGAAAATTTAGTCAAGGTGTATTGTTGAAGCTGTTTTGTTGGATATGATTGATAAAATGTGCCGTTTTACATAACTATCCGAGTAAAATTGTACATTATTTTGACTAGCATACATTGTAATCTTAAGAGTTTACAAAAATGTATTGGTGAATTTTTTTATGTAGACGTATTTTGAGTGTCGAAAATTGAACATCACTACATAATATGCAATTTTAATTTGTTCTCTCGCCAAGATTCCTATAGACTGGTTTTAAATGTTTATAAACCATAAATATGAGATGTAGTTCTGATAAAGTTTCAGGAATACGTTTTCTAACTTATTTTCCTCTCTATTTTCCATATGGACAATATATTGTGCCCTGAAAGGGTTACACCGGGTTTCTGTATAATTTTAGATTAAATCAATTTGCATGAACAAAAGTTATCCTCCCATTTTACTTGCGGTTTATTAGTGGATTATGAAATAATTGTTGTATATCCAGATATCATTATATACAATGATTAACATTACTTAAAAACATAAATTAAAAACTAGCGCACAAAATTACTAGAATGGATTCTAGATATTATTAAGGTGGCATTTCATATTATTTATCTAATTTTACTGACTGAGCGTTAGCGAAGCTTATCACTGGAAGGGTTGGATGAATTTTTTTTAAATGTATAGCCATCTGTCAAAATATACAATGCGTTCAATAATGTTCCATGTAATGTTTTTTGGATTTTAGATGAGTATTATGGAACATATTTTCATTTTCCTTAATGACAACTATGGCGGGCCTCGATAAATTTTTATCCCCTAACCTCTATAGTATTTTCATATCCCATTAAACAAAACGGAATGATCGTGGGTTTACCAGGATTTTTACCAGGAAATATGATTTTACAAGTTACAAAAATTTCCCATTTGCCATAGTCAGCTTTCTTTACGACAAATGTTTACTTGTCCCTAAGATCGCAAATTTTTTGATAACGGGGGAATACAGCTATCCACAGTTTCGATCTACTAAATACTCCCCTTACGCACTAAAATATGCCCACTTAAAATATACGCACGAGGCATAGATGATGGGCCAAGCTCTTTTTAAGTTACCAATTATAGTTAGGAAAAAAACAATTTAACTAACCCTGAGGACCAATGAATTATCAAGGAAAAGTAATTAATTCCTAATTAAATAATAATCCTCTTGTCACACTAAATGTGTCATGGTATCCCTTCTGCACATTAATTCCGTTCCACAAAACTATTGTTTGGCGTAAATTTGTTACTTTTTTTCAGAAAACCGATAGTCTACTACAATAAAAATTATTGCAAGCATAAATTAAGTAATAACATTCAGAGTTCATTATAAAAGTATTCTCATTACGTGAATAGGATACCCTTTTACACTGTATTGTATTAGAAGAAAATTAGTTCATTTTTATTTTAAATCTTTTGTCAGTGGGCAAAGAGGGCCTTATATGTGAAAAATAGCTTGTTCAACGTTATTGCACTTTCCTTATAATGAAACATGTCTGTGATACTATATATGTATCAAATTACAAGGCAGTGCAATTACCCAAGCTATCTGCTCAACGGATACTAGAGCCTGCTACACAGAAACCTATCTTCAGTTACATTGGCTCAATGTTGACCTGCATTTCAGGGTTAATGTTTGACGTTTTACATTTCAGATTGTGTTCTTAGGGCCTTCTCTAAAACACCAGCTTTCCTGAATATTAACTAACATATTAGAGATAACTGTTTTACCTAACTAAAAATTCTACAAAACGTGTAATCAACAGATAATAAGTACTTGGCAGTAGTTTAGATAAAGTTTTATTTCTTTTATCATGAAAAATACTTTTGTACTTAGTGTCATCAGATTAGTTTGTGTAATAATTGATTTTAATATTGATAACTTTATATCAATAATAACTTAGATTCCCAAATAAATACTAATTACAGATTAAAATACCATGATCACACACACTAAACATTCTTCGCCGAATCGATCACCTAATTGTATGAGGTACAATACACCACGTGTGACGTTACAGGTTTCTCGGAGGTGTCCATTTTATGTTCGATTATTTATATCATTAAATTACACGTGGTAAAAAGGCTTTTTAAACAATACAATTTCGTTTAGAACTATAGTTGTATTGAGTAACACGATATGTGACGTGTTATATTTTCGAATAGTTGTAAACAGTATGTTTATATAAAAAAAGGTCAGAAATAACAATATTATGTTCGCTTTATATTTCATAGATAAAAAAAACCGACTAAATAAAATTTTGTATTGTGTATTTTGAGCGAGTTTCTCAATTTGATAAATGTTAATCTAATCAATTCCTATTAATTACAAAATATTAATACTAAAATTAACTTTCCCAAATAGTACAAAATTTGTTTATACATGAACTAGCTGTATCCCCGCGGTCTTCGCACGCTTTTTGTAAGCTTTGCTCGTGTATGAGCACTTTCTGGGTTCAAGTAAATTATATTATCAACGCCGAGTGTAGAGTTTATCTTGTTGGTGACACTATTAAAAATGAAAATCTGCCAAAGTGTATGTTAATAGCCATTGTACTCGTACATGTACTTAATAATAAAGTGGTGTAACATATCAGCTATAAGGCCAAACAGAAATTCATTTGAAAGACAAATATCCAAAAAAAAACTTAGCGCCTTCACATAGTGTGTGGTTATTATACAGGAAATATCTCGTAATTGTAGTTTACAATGTGCAGGCGCTTTGATAACTTATATATTGTTGCAGCGCCTCCTCGTTGTGAGTTACATCAATGGGCATACATATAAACCTTCTACGTGGAAAAAATACATATACATAACAATTTTTCATAATGATCGGTCAAATAGTTTCTGAGCTCTATAAAGGACAAACACACACATATTCATTTATGCAACAATAATAGATTGCAAACAAACATTCAGACTATGCATTTTTGTTTAGCAATTTTAAGAGAAAACAGGTTGTTTCCAGAGTGTATTGAGACTGATTAATGAGTAAGCTTAAAAAATAAATCTTTTGGTGTCTCTAGGACATATTTCTTTCCCCATTAGTATTAGATATTTTGTTTTCCATAAAATTTGAGACTCGGTGCGGTGAGTGTAAACACCACCCAAAATAGTAGCAAACATGATGTATACATAAAGCGAATTTAAAGCATAATAAAGTATATGTATTTAAATGATACAACTTTACATTATTAATTAAAATTCTCTTGAATCTACGTTTTACAATTAGAATTAACGTGCTTGTATTTTTTTTCTAATTTATATTGGTTTTATTTCGTGTATACAGCAAGGTTCTGCTCAAGAAGAAACTCCTACGAATAATTTGGTTTTCTAAGATGAGATTGAATGGTTAGTCAAATATTTACCACAACATATTAAATTAACAGAAATAACATTATTTTAGAATTTAAGTATTAAATTTATAGTTTTTTATTATCATTTTTTATCCAATTTACGTTCGGAATATTTACATTTTAACAATACATTCTCGATGTTGTTAAATCCTAAATACATAGCTAAGGTGCAGTAAAATGTGTAGATATGGTGAAACATATAATCTATTACATAACACACATGGGTTGCTTTTTAAAACTATATTTATTCTGAAACATGTGCGTCTTTAAGTTATAGATTTAAATAATTCCGATAGGTTGTTGCTTTTATTTCTTTCGGGAATGCTTTATTACTCAAGGGAATGCCTCTTATCCCAGCTATTTCTAATTTTCCAAGTAAGATTTCAGTTATCGACAAGGTTCGAAGGCTTTAGAATAAGTCTTTAAACATCCCCGATGTTTTTTCGCTATTGTTTTAAAACCCTTGTACACGCCTTCAGTAAAAAATCAATATTTCCAACTCGGTATTTTTTCCCTTTAGTACAGCCAAATTGTTTTGTACTGAAAAAAATTTTTGTTTATTTACAAATTCTAGGAGCCTTACTTTCATTGCTCTCTCAAACACCTTCGATAGCACAGAGAAAGCAAAGCAATCGGTCTATAGTTGTGTAGGAGGTCCCGCTTACCAATTCTTAAAGATCGGTACAACAATAATTTGTTATAAAATGTTGTTGGGAATTCCCCTGGTTAAGAAGCGAATATTAATTAAATGGTTTTACCAAATACATGACAAATTTCTGGAGCGATTTTCCTTTAACGACTGAACTGAGAGAGAGTCACTGCCCACTGATTTTTATTCTTGAGAGATTCATTATTTTAAGAATTTCTTGTTCAAATACGGGATATAAGAAACAGGCTATTTGTTTCGTAAACGCAACCAATGCATCACCTTCCACCAGTGTCGGGGCAGCCGGCCACCAGTGATAAGGGAGCGTTTATAAAGTATTCATTGAACATGTTTGCCAAATGTTCGTGGAATCCTCTACACTGTTACCGTCACTGTCTTGAACACACGTTATTCAGCTGCTTATCTCTCTTATCAGTTAGGCTGTTAATCAACTTCCACTGCTGAGCACTGTTACCTTTTACACGCATCAAAATTAAAATTGAATAATATTTGTCTTTCGCATTAAGTAATATCTAAATTGAGTTTATTTACAAAATTACTGAAATGTTTTTGAACCCTAAATCATTTGGCCTTTTTTCTTTTTTTATTTTACTTAATTTGTTTCTTCTTTAAATTTTATTCAAAAGGTACTCATTAATCCAAGGGATTTTGTATTTTGCTTTTTGAATATTTATATCTAATTACATTTAGTCTCCTTACTACATGAACAAGGCCTCTTGGATTTCATTATATAACGCTGTTAACTGCAATGTTTACATTCTACTCAGTCTAACACACATCATTCCAGTTATAATCATTTTAAAAAATTCGTTACCTTTTCAAAATCGACTTGTTTCGTAAGAACTACTATGATTTAGACAATCGGTTAAACATTATTTTCATTTATAATCGACAAAGCTATTAAATTATGGTCAGTAATTTCGGACTTAAAGTTTCCTGATACAAATTTGTTTAGATTTTTAATGTCTGATATGGTCTATGCAGAGGAGGAAGATTCTGGCGATATTCTAGTATAAATTGTTAATAAAGGTAAGAAAATCCCATTATTGTACATTAAAGAAAGATGTATTTTTTTATGCAAATATTAGCATCACCCAGATAAATTTAACATTTGTTGAAAAGGTTGTTTAATATAGGTTTAGTTCTTGAATGAGTTATTGTGCAGGTATGGAATTTGTAGTCTTGTAAATGCAAAATATATAATATAAAAATATAATTTTTTATTTTAAGCTCTAGGATTAAAAATATCGGCGGAGGGTCATTTTTATGCATTTTTCTCTGGTTCTCTAAATGTATCACGAACGAATGCTATAATACTACCACTCTGCGGTATGATTGGTTACAGTTTCGCAAAACTAGAATATCCCGGTGTATATTGTACAAGTAAATTTCTTCTTCGAAAATCCAGATTTCTGTGATAGAACTATTAAATCTATTTCGTGGGTCTAATTTCGCTAAACTGGCTAGTATATATGTCATAAAGTTTTTGTCTCCAAATTCTAATATTTATATGGATGCAGCTAAATGTTAATTTCAGAGGAGGGGCAAACAAATCTTGTTTAAATATTCCAAAAAATTATTATTTTCTGGGTCCATATGCTAAACTAATTATACAATGGCTGATTGTTAATATGGTTACAGTTTAATATACAAACTATGTACATCTCTGTACTCACATGTCTCTGACACTCGTTTCAAACCAGTGATCTTCAATACTCTACCGCCGCTGTCCTTTTCCGTGGATTGCGAAGATCTTCCCGTCCTTGGTTCCAGACGAACTTGTAGCCGCGGTCCCCATGCAAGCCTCCTTGGGTCTTGGAGAGGAGGTTGCTTGTTTGCTGTATAGTCGCTAGATGAAAGGTGCTCATTGATGAACACTTTCTCCTTCGGCATCCTGGGGTTGATCTTGGTCAGCTGTCAGGGGGTCGCGCCGCCTTGAAGCCGTTGATACCACGTCTCCTTTGTCTCGTCCGGGACTTGGTACTTGACGACGATGGGGCAGCTCGCTTCTTGTTTGTTGTAGCTGGGGACTCCTATGCAACCGCCTCGACACTCTAGCCTCCTCCTTCAGCTCCCACGTTGATGGCCTTGGAATTGTCACACAAGCAGACTCTCCAAATCTTCATTCTGGGGACACAGGTAACTCCGCTAATTTCAATGTTAGAGATCCGCGAATACTGTTCCATGTCTCTCATTTCTCATCTTCCAGGTCCTAACCACGGCAGTGCGCAACTTGGAGTTTTTATTCATGCACTTACTCGGGCTTCCTCGAGCTTTGCAATTTTCATTTCTACCGTTATTTTATTCATTAATTCAGTGGCCATTGTCCCATTTTCCCTGGAAAAATTTCTAAGGAGGATTTGAAGTCTTTAAACTCTTTGCTGTAAGTATGTTTGAAGCTCACTAAAAACTTCGTTTTTGAAAGAGTTTCCATGGTTGAGATAAGAAATCTTAGTTTATTACAGTTGATGACGATTTTTTTACTACTTACGGTCTCCTTTTCAAAGTCTGCTTTACATCGACAACATCCACTCGAGTTTGGAACGGGTCTTGCCCATTGGAAACACAGCTTAATATGTATCACTGCACTACACTTCCCCAAACTCAACACTTTATACAACTCTTCTCACTGTCACCACACCAAATTGCAAATGATGCAGTTAGCCGACATAATTAGGCCGGAAATATGAACGAATTCACTATGTAACGTCAAAGTACAAGCAGGTTAAGCTAACCTGTACAACAGCACCGTGGCTACACTTAACCTTCGCTCGGCAGTCAGGACGCCCAGGAGGCAATAAACGACCGGCCAGCTTCGAGTGACTGATTACTGACTATTAAATAAAATCATTTGAAATTTAATTTTTTTTTTTATTTTGATTTTTTATTTTTTGATTAATTTTTCTTTTTTTATAATTATGTGTTATTTTTATATTTGTTTATTTGTTGAAATTTTTTAATTTTAAATTTGAATTTTTTTATAATTAAATTTTTAATTTTTTTATTATTAATAATTTATATGATTTTTTTAATTTATTTTTTATTTTTTTTATTATTTTTTAATTTGTTAATTTAAAATATTTTATTAGATATATATATTTTTTTAAATAAATTTTAAATATTGATTTTTGATTTATTAATTAAAAATTTATTTATTTATTGTATTATTATATTTATATTTTTTTAATTAATGTAATGGACAAAAAATAAAATTTATAATTATCTTTTTTACCTTTATGCCATTACAATTAGCAGTTATGGTGTGGCTTTGCACGCGGTTGTCTTAAGGTGAGGAAATAGTGTTTTATAAATTATATTATATATATATATATATATTATATTATTATATATAATATTATATATATATATATTTATATATATATCTGTGCGTAATAAATTACAGAACTGAATATAAATTACCGCTACTCTTGAGTTATATACAGCTATTTAAGTATTCAATTGCTTTTTTTAAATTGATTTTATTAACTGTACTAGTAGGACAATATATTTTATCTTCTACCAAAACCAAAAAACCTAAAAGTAGGGGTTTAGGTTTTGCTTCATTTCCTACTTATATACACATTTATTACCGCCAGTTATCTCAAAAACAAAATACAAAACCTAATCAAGGATATTACATAATCATGTTACAATACAGCTTTAGTATATGGTCTAAATGTTATCGTACGTAAAAATGTCTTTGTATATGTTGTGCGTTAAAAGGATTTATTTGCCTTATTAACATTGCACTAAATATATTTAAACTAAAATTTAATATTACGAAAACCTTTAATTTATATTCTATAATTTTGTTTAAAACAGTAACGTTTTAATTTTACTCTTGAATTAGAATGGTATTTTATTAAAAAAATTTTTACGAAAAAGTTTATGATTTTATGGAATTTCGTGAACCTGTACATTGTACAACCCTTTTAATTTTATAGAGCCAATTCAAGACCTTTGTCATAACGAAAAAAAAGTACAATAAAAACCACAGATTATTGATTTTTAATAGTACAGGACCGAACATAAAATATTTAATTATTCTTTCCGAATAGATATTCAGACTTTTAGCTTGACATAAAATATTTATTTCAGCAAAGCCAAAAACGATATTTATGCTTTCAAGGGACTTGTCGGTAGAAGTAGATTGGATTGTAGTCTTACATTTTGATGGTATTCAGTTTATGTTTGTAACAACATGATCTGGGGAACGCTTCCAAAGGACTCTGTGTTGCCAAAGCAGAACGAGGAAAGTGGATTCAATAAAGAATGGTAAACTTTAGTCCGTTTATTGTTAAGGTTCTTTGTTATTAAGAGGGTTTTTCCTCATTGAAAAACTTGTTAAGTACTAATTTGAACTTTGGGATTAAAAATTATCAAACGAATAAATAATGCTCATTCTTGATGCTGATTATAGCATACATTCGAGGACTTGAATTTTGTACATTGCCTAATTTACATGTTATTTATTACATTTTTTTGATGGCATTATTATGTCTAAATAAAACCACAGGTATTTGAACTGGTTACTGACTGTTACGTTTACAACGGTGTCATTTGGAGGGCATAATAGAAATTTTCGGGCTGTAATTACGTATTGAATCTAAATGGGAAATTCTGTACAACTGTTAGCGAAATTTAGGTAACGGATTATATAGGATTAGATTAGGAGCTCATCAACTCATGTAATATTAAACTGTATCAGGCTGAACAGTACACGAGAGAAAATGCTATAAATGTGTTGTTAGAGCATACCCGATACTCGTTCACTACAATTTGTTATTATCTGTTAAACATATAGCTAGCTTTCATAGCTGCCTTTGACTCTGCGTATAATTCGACGACTCCAATTACTTCTCTAGTAGTAATACTTTTTTTACTGACGTTTGCATGTCACACGGCTAACTCGTCTTTAACATGCTAAGTTATAAAACCACATTGGCTTCATAGATATATTTCTTGTTTTATATTCTTTCTATTACTTAATATTTTTTATTACTCAAGATAAATGATTATTTTTTTCTTATTGTCCGATTTATTTTTTTAAATTATTTTGAATCAGCTATGAAATACCTGGGGGATAATTGTTGATTTCTCTGCTTAATAATCAAGGAATAAATAAAAGTACACACTGACCCAACGACAACACCAAACACCCCCCCCCCCCACCCCCCCCACCCCACCATCCACATTTTCCTAATTAACTGAGAAAAAATCAAAACCTATCCCCCCGACCCACTCCCCCTCCCCCCCCCCACCCCCCCCCCATCTCCACCCCCCACAACCACCCCCCCCTCTCCATGGCCATCCTCATCAAAATTAATACTCGTGCCCTCTTCGCTCCTAAACTAAACAGATTTATCCCAATGGTTATTGTACTCATGGATATATACTAGTACCAACACATTGACTGCCAAGCCCATAACGTTCCATAAGTGGTCGGGTACTATTATACCATGCACCTTGTTATTACCAGTTACTGACACATCATTCGTAGTCCCGAAGAAATGTGTCAACCTTTGTCTCCTGATGCAATCCTTTACCATGTTGGAATAAGTGATTCAATCGTAACAAATGAAAGTTTGCTATGTAAAACGATTATACGATTCTCATTATGATGTTATTAAACTTCTACACACAGTACATTTGCTAAAAATATAATTTGAGAGCGAAAAGTATACGACTTCGTATCCGCTTCAATAAAAAAAGTTTTTTTTAATATCATCATTCTTACCCCATAATAACACACTAATAAGGAGGAAATGTGTTCTTAAATTAAATTTGATTAACTATTTACTGGTAATCCATACAAAAATTTATTACTACAAATTTTTGCTGTGTACACGAAGTACGCCAACGGGTGTGTAAACTTAGATGTTATTGGTGTTTGGTGTGATGTCATTTATGCATTCTGGTAAATGGTGTTTTTCAAAAAATTGTGGGTGTGGAAACGTTCTGACAACGGGTGTGTTTTTGTAGTGGTAATGGGTGGAGAGTAACAAAAAAATCCTACCACATTAGTAAGACGGAATGTCGAAAGTGGAGCTAGCTAGAATCGGGAGCAAAGGCGGGGGAATGAGGATCGGCCTCATTGTTTTGCATTGTATATAATCTCGTTTTTTTTTACTTCTTGGAAAATTTAACTCTTGATTATTACCTGAAAATTTACTATGTTTAGCATTTTCAAAGTGGGTCTTCATTCTTAGAATATAAAGGTTGTTATTTATAAATTAAATATCAGGGTTTTATCACTGTTGGAGATTTTATCCCTTATAACTCAAAGTTGTAATTCATTAACATACAAAACTAAACAGAGTAACAACTTTTGCGACAATTCGATTATAATGTTTTTCTCCGCGATCCCTTAGAAAGCTCCTTATAAGGAAATAATGGTGATCCTTGAGCAGAGTACGCACAAAATCCAAAGAATTCGTAAGTAAATTATTGCAGCGTCGGGCGTTCCAGTTACTCGTGCTATAACCTATTACCCTAATAATACCTTAATCTAACAACTAAAAATCATGCGCTGTTCCAACGTTTACTGATTTATTTCATGTTCCAATGACAATCATGGAGAATATCTATCACGTTATGCGATTTTGGAAAAAGGTCAATGGGCAATTGAGCGGAATTCCTAATTTGTTTTGCACTACATTAAGCGGACAAGTTTCAGAACCTATTTCAATGGTTTAATTACTTAGGTAATTTTATATTGTATGATAAACCTGGTTTTATAATATTTGTATAGATATATATATATTTTCATCGTGGGTAATTCTGAATACAGATATTTTGAATGCGAGCATACTTCTCTATGTATTCTTTGAAAACTATTATATATACCTTTATCCGAACTATAGGCAAGAGATGAACGAATCGTTTTAAATACCAAATATTAAGGAATTAGAGTGGACCCTAAGTTTTTAAAAATGAAATTGGACATTACATAAATGGATATTTGAATTGAAAGAAAATATTTGCACTCGGTTCCCATTTAGAAGAATTTAAAAAAATAATATTGCTAGTAAAACATGTTCAATATATAATTTGTATTTAAAATAATATCGAGTACTTCAATGTACATATAGTATAAACTGATTTTGTGAGAGTTTGTTGTCCACTGTCCTTTTTCCACCATATATATAAACCGTTTTGAACTGCCACGCAGTCCCTTTCTTTGCTTTTGTTTTATGTCTTTTTTTTTCTCTTTTAAAATACAATGTTTAATAATGTTCAATTTAATATACATTTTTGTGCAAAGTACCCAATTTACCAGTGCCGTAGAATCAGCGAGGAATGTGTGTAGGGACGGTTCCCGATGACGTCAGCAGCTAGGGTTTACTCTTGTAATTCCCCAAGGAATTATTAAACTGATTCATGTTTCGGAGAAACACGCCGTTGGAAAGGAGGCTTACTTAAAATTTTAAAACACTCGTTAAGATAAAAACATTCACTTGAGTAAATGGATTTTTAAAGTTTTAAATGGCTTCTAAAAACCGATACATTCACTCTGATATTTGTTAATTAAATATGGAACAAAACATATTTTTTTTCGTATTAATTTATATTATTTAAATTGATTTCCAAACCCTCATTACTTGAAATTGATATTTAAAATTTTTTATATTGTTTGCTGACGTTAACTTAAAATGTTTTAATACATCTAAAGTGTGTAATTACCCAATTTAAAAACTATTAAGCTGCTAACCTTGATCTAATTACTCGACGTACACCGTAAAATTTTTAAATTTAAAAGGGAAAAAGGGAAAAAA